>NC_057934.1:71963849-72031349 GCF_018555375.3 Anguilla rostrata
GTTGTCTGGCAGTCGGAGGGTTGCCGGTTCGATCCCCCACCCTGGGCGTGTCAAAGTGTCCCTGAGCAAGACACCTAACCCCTAACTGCTCTGGTGATTGAGAGGCATCAATTGTAAAGCGCTTTGGATAAAAGCGCTATATATAAATGCAGTCCATTTACCATTTAAGCCCAAAGCAATTCATTAGTTTTTATACACATGCTGGCAATGTAATAAGAGGCTGAGTGCCACCTTCAGTAGTATTGCACAAATGTGCTTTTTAAAAACAGTGGAAATCTTGGAGGAACATTGTTTTGCAATACTTCCATGTGCTAAGGCCTTATTAGAATTGTAGAGATCTTAGTGAAACTGAGCAGTGGCGGAAGACAGAGAAAAACAATGTGGAAGCGTAGCATATATGAGCTGAAGATCAGGACTTTGAATGAAACAATTCTAGTGTCAGTGAATGGCACTAGCTAGAATCGAGATACGGGACATAGAGATGATATGTGGAAGTGTGGGGAGGGGGACAGTGAGAAAGAGGTGAGTGGGAGGAGGAGAGGGGAGAGATGTGTACGCATGGACTGTCTGTGTGATAAGTGCATGTTGTTGTGTGTTTCTGTTGTCATGGCGAGTGCACTCTTGTCAGGCTTGTATTGCATGCTGTGTGTGTGTGTGTGTGTGTATGTGGGTGTGCGTGTGTACGTACATGTTTGTGTACTTGTGGGTGTGCGTGTGGGTGTGCGTGTGTTTGTATGTGTTTTTGTGTGCGTGTGTGTGGTTTTCCAGTGAACTCCAGGCTAAAAAGAGCCTCTTGGAGCTCTGCTTTTAGTGCACCATGTCTCACTCATCTAGCCAAGCCTCTTACATCCCGAGCACCTTACACTGCGAAACAAATGAGCGGCATCCCTGTGAATTACGCTGACCTGGTGCATCCTGGGATTGTGCAGTCAGGGCACGTTCGTTCAGCAGGAGCTGGTCTGATTTCAGCCTAGCGTCTCGTCTTAATTATCTAATCCAGACACTTTTGGTTTTCTGGCATCGCTGATGATGTCATGAGCTACAGCCACTGGACCGGAAGTGCGTCGTGGACGAAAACGCTGTTGCGCAGGTCCCGTGTAGAACTGACCCCAAATTTTCTAATCTGTTTAAAAAAATTACACCGGAGTTAATGGGTCAGAACACAAAGCAGCGAGCACGCACACACACACTGGCCCTCCAGGACTAGCGTTATTAAACGCCCCAATTAAAAAAATAAGTGTTTAGCAGACGCTCTTATCCAGAAGGACTTACACACACTCCTTTTATACAGCTGGAGATATACTGAAGCGGTGCAGGTTAAGCACCTTGCTCAAGGGTCCAACGGCAGTGTCCTTACCCGGGAATCGAACCTGTGACCTCTAGGTTACAACACCAGCTCCTTACCCATTGTACTACACTGCCGCCCTCGTGAAGTACACCTTTTCCTATAGGCCTATGTATGTGGTGTGCGCTGGTGTTTTCGCAGAACCCCTGACCTGGTTTGGGTGACGGCGGCCTTCAGGGTTTGAGTGACCTACGTGACCGGCGGTGGTGGTGGTGGTGGTGGGGGCAGGGAGTCATGGAAAGGGGTGGGGGTGGGGGTGGGGGGGGGGATTTATTGTGCAATTGCAGTAGAAACACAAACAGTGATTCTCCCGCTATTGTGGCTCGGATGACTGGGCGGGCAGCTGAGGTGTGGAAATCTCCACCGACCGCGGCGTCGCTGACACCCGGGAAAACAAACAGAGTCTAATGAGCCGAGCTGGGAGAGAGAGAGAGAGAGAGAGGGAGAGGAGGGAGAGAGAGAGAGAGAGAGGAGAGAGAGAGAGAGAGAGAGAGAGGAGAGAGAGAGAGAGAGAGAGAGAGAGAGGGAGAGAGAGAGAGAGAGAGAGGGGGAGAGTCAAGATCTACAGACACTGGGGACCAAATGGGGCAGTGACATCTACAAATGCACACGCACACGCACAAACGCACACACACGCACAAACGCACACACACGCACACGTACACACACACACACGCGCGCAGACACACACACACACACATTACATTACAGACATTTAGCAGACACTGTTACAAACGCTCCAGAGCAACTTACATATGTTTTTACATAGCATTGACATTACATTCATTTATACAGCTGGGTATATACTGAAGCAATGTAGGTTAAGCTCAAGGGTACACATAAACACACACACACACACACACCACACACGCTTGCACACATACACTCTCTCACACACACACGGAAACATACACACACCACCACATTCCACACAAACACCTCCACACACAACACACACATACACAGTTCAGCACATCACTAAAACGCCACTGTAAATAAACCTTTTTTTTTGTTCTTTCAGTTTATGGCATGACACTTCTTCAACCTCACGCACGCTCTCTCCCCAGAGGCTCCTTACGCAGAGCTGCCGGTGCGCGCCATCCGCGCGGCTCAGAATGGCGCAAGCCTGCTCTCTGCTGGTGTGTCTGAGTAACTGCATCTGAGCCGGACGCGCAGGGCCAGAAACAAAAGAAAAGGAAAAAAGAAACGTTTTTTTGTGTTTAACAAAAAGTAATGGATAAATTTAGCACTGTATCGCTGGGTTGATGGCGACATCAAAGCCACACAGGACACTTAAGTGCAGCTTTTTATCTGTCTGTTCATTTGTGGGGGTGTTTTTTTTTGGAGGGGGTAGTTCAGGAGTGTTTTTTTTTTTGTTGTTGTTGTTAGTTCTGGTGCTCTTGACACGACAGTGTCACCCCTTTGCTTCAGTTCTGCCAGACTGGGAACAGAAAACAGCCTGGCAGGGAGATAACGGACAGCAGTGTAGAGTAATGGGTAAGGAGCTGATCTTTCACCTGAAGGTCACGGGTTCGATTCCCCGGGGTAGGACACTGTCATTGTACCCTTGAGAAAGGTACTTAACCTGCCTTGCTTCAGTATTATATCCAGCTGTATAAATGGATGCAATGTAAACGCTGTGTCAAAAGTTGTGTGAGTCGCTCTGGATAAGAGCGTCTGCCAAATGAGACAATATAATGATAATGTAAAGATAATGACAATGAATAACCTCACTCAGATAGCAATGGGGGACACTTGAGCTACATGCATTGAGCTGTAAAGCCTACACGACTCTGTCATAAGCATGGTATAACACCTTTAAAAAACAAGTCATGGTGGCTTATCACACGGTTATAACACTGTAATAACGTCTGCCAAATGAGACAATATAATGATAATGTAAAGATAATGACAATGAATAACCTCACTCAGATAGCAATGGGGGACACTTGAGCTGCATGCATTGAGCTGTAAAGCCTACACGACTCTGTCATAAGCATGGTATAACACCTTTAAAAAACAAGTCATGGTGGCTTATCACACGGTTATAACACTGTAATAACTCCTGCCAAATGAGACAATATAATGATAATGTAAAGATAATGACAATGAATAACCTCACTCAGATAGCAATGGGGGACACTTGAGCTACATGCATTGAGCTGTAAAGCCTACACAACTCTGTCATAAGCATGGTATAACACCTTTAAAAACAAGTCATGGCAGCTTATCACATGGTTATAACACTGTAATAACGTATGACTAGGAAGGCTTACGGTCTCAAAACAGCCGTGATCGCTGATCGTGCTAAGACTCGATTCTAACGCCTGCTCATGACGGCTTATGGGAGATGTTGCTATGGCGGGAGCATTCGTTATGGTGATGTTATGAGTTTTGTCGGCGTTAGTGTGCGTATCTCAAGCGCTGTGGGTACACAGCAGTATCGCGTCTTCTGGCCAGCGGGAGGTCACCGGGGCCCTCTAGTGGCTCATCTGCTGCACAGGCGCTGGTTTTGTGCAAATTGGCGCTGCGGTGTTGTTCTATTGTAGAAGACGGGTGAGACGAAATCACAATCCTCAGTTGTCGTCAACACGGAGCGCTGGCCAATCACCAACTGGGGGTGCAGTGGTCTGGCGGGGGGGCGGGCTTGGGGGGGGTTGGTGGGCATTGGGGAGGATTTGTCCTTGCCAACTGAGGGGGGGGGGGGGGGGGGAGGGGGTGACCCATAAAAGAGTTCAACTGTGCAAGCCCCCAGTCCTGAAAACCTAAATGTGAATTTGATGATAACCTCTTAATCTTAGTCCATCAGTTACCTAGCAACCAAACCAGAGAACTTCAAAGGAACACGATCAACCAGAGAATACATATTGGCTATTTAAAACGGGTGAAAACGGTTCGTTGTGGATATTATTGTGTGCAGAACACAACTGTGGTCAACACAGACCTTGCTACTCTGTCAGAGTTAAAAAGTTGTATTCCACAGTAGACTTTGCAGCTGAATCTACCTGGTTCAAATAGTTTTTTAAATGAGTGAGACGTGTCTTCTTCTGTGCCTATATAAAAATAAAATCGGCAGCTCATTTTGTCACATGACACGACGGGAAGTGTCTGATTTCCGTTTCCCCGGATACTCATTAGAACAGGATGCGGAGTATAGCCCACGTCACTTTCACCAGCTCGGCGAGATTTCCTCTCAGTCCGTAAACAGGTTGTTTTCGCATTTCACGTCCAAATCAGGTGCATATTTTTAGAAGGAACTGTTTTGAGATGTTCCTGCCAACCAGGATAGCGTTAGAGAGAACAAGGGGGGGGGGGGAGTGATTTAAAACTAATGTTTACGTTATTTTGCAGCTGAATATTATTTTGCTTGCCAGGCGTTCGAACCCAGGCTGAATGGGAAGAGGACACATAAACACACTTCATGTCAGGACCAGAAAAGTGTATACCTGATTACAGCATCAGCGATAAAACACCATACTTAGAAACAGCTCAGTGCATATAATACACACATCCATCCATCCATCCATCCATCCATTATCTATACCCGCTTATTCCTGGTCTGGGTCGCGGGGGGTGCTGGAGCCTATCCCAGTGTGACGTTGGGCGAGAGGCAGGAATATTAAAAACATATGAAACTAAAACATAGGCTAATCATACATCCAGCCAAAGCCGGCCCAAACTCATACACAGTACCGTTGCTGCTTATTTTATTTTATTATATTATATTGCTCATTAAATCATTATTATAATAATTCTATAATATAATTCTGCCCGTTCACCTCTTTTCACCTTTTTTCACAGGTGCCACTCACTGGATGTTTTTTTATCACTCCATTCTCTGTAAACTCTAAAGACTGGACAGTAAAATGTTAAATGTTAAGTCAACTCTCACATAGTACATATGGTCCCAACTGGACTCATATGTACTCTGTTAGAGTTGAATCAACACTGGACATTTTACTGCATGTAGTGCATAAAAAATCTGAGAGGGCCAGTTGTTTTTGAGAGAGTCACCATGTCTGGCACCAGCAATCATGCCAAGGTCAAATCTGCTTAGATGACGCTTAGATCACACATTTTAATGTTTGGTCAAACAAAAAAACTAAACCTCTTCACCATGTCCACATGCTTTATATATTGAGAGGCGGCCATAAGACTAACTGTTTGGGGGAGCAGGTTGTTTGCGTTAACAATCACATGTACCCGATAAAGTGGCCGGTGAGTGTTCATATGATCACCTACCAAAGAATTACTTAGTGAGCCGGAATGAAAGGATTATTCTAAATGCGCAAATTATCAAAGTGTTTTAAAAAAAGTAATCACCGGGATCATCTGTGACCTTGATGATTGGCTTCTTGACCTTGAGTATAAAATGAGTTCTGGGGGGAACAAGGAGTGAGAATGTTTTGTTAAAGCAGGGCTGCCCAACACTGTTCCTGGAGATCTACTGTCAGGTAGGTTTTCAGTTCACCCCTAATTTGGCAAACCTGATTCTACTTATTACCAGCCTAATGAGATACTGTATCTAGCTATTGGATAAGGTGTACGTTGTAAGTGCTGGAGTGAAAACCTACAGGACGGTAGATCTCCAGGAACAGGGTTGGGCAGCCCTGCTCTAGCTGTTGAGTGAGGTGTGCTTTGTAAGTGTTGGAGTGTAAACCTACAGGATGGTAGATCTCCAGGAACAGGGTTGGGCAGCCCTGCTCTAGCTGTTGAGTGAGGTGTGCTTTGTTAGGTTTGGAGTGTAAACCTACAGGGTGGTAGATCTCCGGGAACAGGGTTGGGCGGCCCTGTGTCAACAGAAACAGTAAATAGCCACTTCTGTGACACAGGCACGGAAGGACAGAACCACATGGATGGAAAAAAAGTGCTATTTTAAGGCTGTCCACTGGGTGGCAGTGTACTCCAGGCCAGGCTGTTTCATTTCATTTACTACAGGGGTGTCAGAAACCAGTCTTGAAGGGCCACAGTGTCAGCTGGTGTCAGCGCCAGAGATTGACCAGTTTTTGATTGGCTAAAGAGCCCACACTATTTTCTCTCTAGACTTTAGTGTGGCACTGATTGAAAAGAACCCACAAAAATGCCAATACTACTAGGCCTCTAGTTTTTTCAATAGTATAATATCCCCTTGGCTGTTCTGTGACTGACATCTTAGGAAAAAACATTTTTGGATGCAAAACGTTTCTCCCATCAGGGCAAACCCCAAAGCAAACTGGTGTACGCTAGGGTGCTAACGGCCTGTCTGGGCTGAGCAGTTCCAATCGGAGCGTTGGAATAGGAGTCATACGCAAGTCGCGTGGCTACAGATCCAGTTTACTTTCCCGCTCAGATGTGGCACGAATCGAAACTCCGTGTGGTTTATTTTTTTGGTTTTTTTACAGCCTGATCTCCTGTCAGGATGTAAATATAGCACCGTTTGGTCAAATCGTCCAAAACTACCGTTATTTACGTTTCGCTTAGACTTAGCGACATCTCGATGTTGTGTGAATTTCATCGCAGAAATCACGGTAAGATCGATAAACGCCGACTCTTCAACCGGCAGCCAGGCCTCTTCTCCGCTGCTCTTTGCCTGTGCTGCTCATTGCCTGTGCTGCTCTTTGCCTGTGCTGCTCATTGCCTGTGCTGCTCTTTGCCTGTGCTGCTCTTTGCCTGTGCTGCTCATTGCCTGTGCTGCTCTTTGCCTGTGCTGCTCTTTGCCTGGGCTGCTCATGTGCTGCCTTTCCTGGGCTGCTCATTGCCTGTGCTGCTCTTTGCCTGTGCTGCTCTTTGCCTGTGCCGCTCTTTGCCTGTGCTGCTCATTGCCTGTGCTGCTCTTTGCCTGTGCTGCTCATTGCCCGTGCTGCTCTTTGCCTGTGCTGCTCATTGCCTGTGCTGCTTTTTGTCTGTGCTGCTCATTGCCTGTGCTCTTTGTAAGCTTTGCTGCTGCTGTTCTAGGAATAGACCTGCTCGCCCTCCACCACCTCAGCCTTCACCTGTTGCCTGGATCAGCTTCTGTGTGCTGAGCGGTTTTGGCATTATTCCTGTTTGGTAGTGAAGACGTGCTCCCTGTGTGTTAGATCACTGTATGCCGTTACGTGCACAGGAAGAACCTAAAGCAGATCCATTCAGCGCCAAACCAAAACAACTGAAATGCATATTCATTAAAAAAAATTTAAGTTGGCAGACTGAATTTTTAAAAAATTTAAATAAATGAATTATTATCATGAAAAAAATGGCAGTATCATGGTCCTTTAGAGGGCAGTATAGTCCTACAAGCAGAATCTCCTCTGTCTGTAGGCGAATGGTCCCCTCAATGTGGGTTTGGTAAATGGTAAATGGACTGCATTTATATAGCGCTTTTATCCAAAGCACTTTTACAATTGATGCCTCTCATTCACCCATTCACACACACACTCCCACACCAACAGTGAAGGGCTGCCGTGCAAGGTACCAATCAGCTCGTTGGGAGCAATTAGGGGTTGGGTGTCTTGCTCAGGGACAATTCGACACGCCCAGGGCGGGGATCAAACCAGCAACCCTCCGACTGCCAGACAACCGCTCTTACCTCCTGAGCTATGTTGCCCCAGTTTTATTTATTTATTTTATTTTTGCCTTGTGTGCGCCTGCTTGTGTGTGTAGCAGCTGTGTGCCCATTCCCTGGCAGGACGGCCAGTACGATATTATTTAAACATCTCCCCCGTAGCCACCCCCCCCCCCAGCTCGTGGCAGAAGCGGGGCGCACTGCACCTGTTGGGACATTGGCGGGGGTGGGGGGGTATGGGGGGGGTAAAGGGAAAGTGGCAGTGCCGGGGACAGCAGCTGTGAAAGGCGTGAAGAGACAATGTTATCTTAAAGGCGAGCACACTACTGCACAGCTGAGAGGGATCATGTGCTGTCCTGCCCCACACATGCGCGTGCTGTCCGAGCGCTACAGCGCGCTACTGCAGAGCTACAGGGCGCTAGTGCAGCGCTACAGAGCTACGGGGCGCTACCATAGAGCTACAGTGCGCTACTACAGTGCTAAAGACCACTAGCACAGAGCTACAGAGCTACAGAGAGCTACCATAGAGCTACAGAGTGCTACTGCAGAGCTTCAGAGCTACGGAGTGCTACTGCAGAGGTACAGAGTGCTACTGCAGAGTTACTGAATGCTACTATAGAGCTACAGAGCACTACTGCAGAGTTACAGAGTGCTACCATAGAGTTACAAAGTGCTATCAGCACACACATACACTCACACACATGCACACACACACACGCACACACACACACACACACACACACACACACACAGAGATACGGTCCCTTTCCAGATTTGCAGATCTGGTCTCTGCTGCAGCTCAAATCAATTTCACAGCCTCAGAGTCAGATAACCCAGCACAGGAAGCAGCAGATCTGTGATGAGAGAGATGAGCTGGAGGGCCTGTTGGGGTGTCTGTGGGGGCAGGGGGGTTGGGGGGGTGGTCTGAGGGGACAGGAGGGAGTGTCTGTGGGGGCAGGGGGTTGGGGGTGACTCCAGCACATGTATAACAGCCAGAGCTGATGAAACAATGAAACGCAGAGAGGTAGCTCAGATGCGCGGGATTCTGCCCCTTGTGGAGTAAATGTGGTAAAAGTTCTCCTAGAGCAACAGCAGACACACTGCAGCACAGTGTGCCATTTTATTTTGGAGTTTTTTAGAGTTTTTAATGCATGAAAAAAAAGAACGGTGCATGTGCATTTTCTGTGTGTGCCAGTGTATGTGTGAGTGAGTATGTGAGTGCATGTGTGTGTGAGTATGTGAGTATGTGAGTGCGTGTGTGTATGTGTGTGTGAGTATGAGAGTGTGTGTGTGTGTGCATGCATGTGTGTGTGTGAGTATGTGAGTGTGTGCGTGTGTGCATGTGTGTGTGTGAGTATGTGAGTGTGTGCGTGTGTGTATGTGTGTGTGAGTGTGTGCGTGTATGCATGTGTGCGTGTATGCATGTGTGCATGTGTGTGTGTGAGTACATGAGTGTGTACATGTATGCATGTGTGTGTGTGTGTGTGAGTATGTGAGTGTGTACATGTATGAATGTGTGTGTGTGTGCATGTGTGCCTCAATGTCCAACATGCACATTTTTAGTTTGAGAACCAGGGACACAGTCAGGAAGTGTGTGACAGAGGTTTCTGCTGGTCTTCAGTGAGTTCAGCTCGACAGTGTTTGTTTTATTGAAGTCAATGGCGAAAACGTCTTCATGATTGAATCGGTCGCTGACTGAAAGCAAACAGAAAACCGGGCTGACATTAAAAGCCACCAGGACTGCAGTTTCAGACCCCTTGTCCTGCCCCTTCTTTCCCTGGAGAGTTTTGCCACTTTGACACTAGCGACTCTGCAGTTCATGGATCAATTAGAGCAGCTGATTACACAGTTAACTCAACTCACCCGGTGTCTTGGGTCTCGACTGGGTGCTGATTTTAAGGTGAAAACAAAAACCAGCAGACCCTGTAGCTCTCCAGGACCAGGGTTGGAGACCACTGCTTTGATGTGTACGCTTCCTTTCCACGTACAAGACATGATTTAACCAAAATTAAGTCTGTTACATTTGAAACATTTGATGCGTTTGACTTTGACTTTGGCTTGAATTCTGTGGTCAGGATCAGACCTGGCTGTGGCCCTATTCCATTAGAAATTTCTGATGCACTTGAACTTGAAGGGTTGGAGCGAGGACCTCGCCTGCCTGTGGGAACACTGCATTTGAAGCGCCTGACGCATTTGAACTTGCACTGGGAAACGGGGATCAGGATCTTCGTCTGGACATGAACAGAAAGGAGAGAAAGAGGTGGAGACGGCGGGGGGGGGGGGGTGATGGTGGGAACTGCAGCTACAGGAGGCGTGTTTGTTTTTTTGTTTTTTTTACTCGTACAGAAACCGCTTTAGCAAAATAAAAAATAACAGAGTAAGGGACCGTCTGTAATTTTTTCTGCCTAGTCTGTGTGTAAAAAATCCCAAGGGGTCCTCATACGTGGCCCTGAGGAGGCCTGTGTGCGCTTCATCTGTTCCAGTTTCTGCATTATGGAGTGTGAGTAATACAGTCCATTCCAAACTCATGCACTGCTGTGAAAAGGCATTTGCCCCCTTCCTGGTTTCCTCTATTATGGCGTATTTGTCACACTGAATGGTTTCAGATCTCTAGACAAAATACAATGTTAGACAACCTGAGTAAGCATGAAACATATTTTTTGAATTACTATTTCATAAACACATTCTAAAAAAAATATAATTTCATTTATTTAATTAAAAAGTTATCAAACACCCATATCACCCCCATGAAAAAGTAATTGCCCCCTTAAACTGAATAACTGGTTGCACAACCTTCAGCAGCGATAACGGCAACAAAACATTTCCTATGATCTTTCACGTCAATGTGAAGCAATTTTAGCCCACTCTTCTTTGCAGAACTGCTGTAATTCAGAAAAATTGGTAGGTTTTTGAGCATGAACTGCTCGTGCCAGGTCCTGCCACAGCATCTCTATTTGGTTCAAGTCAGGACTTTGACTAGACTACTCCAGAACTTAAATTTAGTTTCTTTTCAGTTTTTGTGTTTTAGATCATTGTCTTGCTGCATAACCCAATTACGCTTCAGCTTCAGCTCAGTGACAGATGACCGGACCTTCTCCTTAAGAATTTTTTGGTACAAAGCAGAATTCATGGTTCTGTCAATAATGACAAATTGTCCAGGTCCTGAGGCAGCAAAGTATCCCCACACTTTTTCACTTTAACATCTATAGTACATCATATACACGTACCCTCTATATCTCTCTCTCACACACACACACATCCACTAACACACACACACACAGCTGCTCTCACAGGCACTCTCTCTCTCTCTCTTACGTGCACACACACACACACACACACACACGCTCTCTCTCTCACACGCACACACACACACACACACAAGCTCTCTCTCTCACACACACACACAGACACACACACGCACACACACGACACACACACACACACACACACACACACACACACACACACACACACACACACACACACACACACACTCACAGACACGCACACACACACACACACACACACACACACACACACACACACACACACACACACACACACACACACACACACGCACGTGCGTGGTGCAGGGTGTGATGGTGGTACAGTGCTCTGGGAGCTGGGTCCTGCTCATTTGGGACAGTGCTCTCCATTGTACAGCCCAGCTGCAAAGAAAAGAGCAGGACCTCCACAGCAATCTCTCTCTCTCTTTCTTTCTCTCCTTCTCTCTCTTCTGCTTCTCCCCTTCCCCCCCGTCCCCCAGTATGGCTCAGAGCCATGCAGAACAGCCAGGCTGTACCAGGGGGTTTCTGTCACCCAACCCAATCTGTGGAAGCGAGGGGGTGGCACAGGGAGGTCAAAGGTCAGCCTCATTAGCATTGCTGGTGAGCGCTGGAAGGTCACGTGACAGGAAGCGCTCTGAAGAAAGAAAGACCTCAGATTTCTTCCCCCTGTTCGCATCGCACACTTAGCTGTCTGACAAAAAGGAGACCACTCGAGCTCCGGTAAGGGTGACATCACCGCACATGACATCACCACTGATGACATCACTTGCGCAGGTGTCGCCGAGTCCTTGCTCTGACCTCTTGACCTTTCGCTCCTGGAAAGAGGGAACGTGGGAAACGGGATGGATTTCCAAAATACAGCTGAGAAATGGGGTTCCCCTGCTGAGAGAGGGATTGACAGAGAGAGAGAGAGAGAGAGAAGGGCAAAGAGGAAGGGGGAGAGTCAGACAGACAAAAGACAGAGAAAGAGAGAGGGAGGGAGAGGTAGCAATAGAGAGAAAGAGGGAAATTGACAGAAAGCCAGAGAGAAATGAGAGAAAAGTAGAATAAGAAAAAGGAGGACAGGGAAAGAGAGCGTATGAGATAATTGTTTTTTGGTTTCCTTTTGTTTCTTTTCAAAGAAACCAACTTCCAGTCAAGCGCATAATTTTCTTCTTTTTTTTTTAAACCCCAGAACGCAGGACTCCAGTCGATAACTGTCAGGCCTCATCCTGTGCCGTTGTCTAATGAGGAAGCCATTTTGGGTTTGTGGGCACACTCGAACTCACACACATTTCTAAAATGCCTGTAAACACTGAAAGCAGGACGTCCCTCTCAGTCCACAGAGGCAGTTGCATTACTCAAGAACACGGCCGAACTTTAACAGGCAGTAATGTTCCATCAGTGGTAACCACGGTGACCTTCATAGGGCCGTGGTGAACCACAACCCAACTTGCAGGACCGAACCACGCCCCGCGCCAGATTACCCAGATACCAGCCAATCACAAGGCTTGAGCACACACAAAAACACACACACACGCACACAAACACTCACACACACACACACAAAAACACACACACGCACACAAAAACACACACACACGCACACACACACACACACACACACGCACACAAACACTCACACACACACGCACAAACACTCACACACACACACACACGCACAAACACTCACACACACACACACACGCACAAACACTCACACACACACACACACACACACACACACACACAAACTTACTTATACCCAAGCATGTACTGTACACAGACAAACGCACACATGGCCTCACATACCACTCATACGCACACGTTCACTCTTACGTATTCTCAGACTCACGCACACACTCACGCATGCAAACGCATACACAGACATGAGCAAGGGAGCATGAGAGAGAGAGAGAGAGGGAGGGGGGGTAAGATAGAGACAGAACTTGCTGGGCCGTTTTAGTCTCGTAATAATCGGCGTAAATGCGTTTAATTGCAGTTTCGTAAGAGGGTACACCAGCACTGAGCGGGATGCTGTTCTGGTGAACGTCGTCACAACAACGTGCCTGTGGTTGCCCTCGGTTACCAACACTGCCGTCTCACAGCCCCTCTGGGTTTTTATCTATTTTTAGTTATTTTTTTACAGTAATGAAAAAAAAAGAGATCCAAACCAGCAAAGTGAGTAACATCACTAAAGCACTAAATGTGAACTAAATATGCAAAACTAGGTAGAAAATACAAAACATGAATTCATATATAGAGGAACCCACAGACTGGGAGGGTAACTGTCCTTTAACTGAAACAGGAACTGGGGGGCTTATCCTGTTATGACACTGTGACCCCCTTCCCCCCTTCATGGTTTGGTATCTGTTTAAGGCTCTGTTCCAGTGTGTGGATGGGCCCCATGGTCTGGTATCTGTTAAGGCTCTGTTCCAGTGTGTAGATGGGCCCCATGGTCTGGTATCTGTTAAGGCTCTGTTCCAGTGTGTGGATGGGCCCCATGGTCTGGTATCTGTTAAGGCTCTGTTCCAGTGTGTAGATGGGCCCCATGGTCTGGTATCTGTTAAGGCTCTGTTCCAGTGTGCAAATGGGCCCCATGGTCTGGTATCTGTTAAGGCTCTGTTCCAGTGTGTGGATGGGCCCCATGGTCTGGTATCTGTTAAGGCTCTGTTCCAGTGTGTGGATGGGCCCCATGGTCTGGTATCTGTTAAGGCTCTGTTCCAGTGTGTAGATGGGCCCCATGGTCTGGTATCTGTTAAGGCTCTGTTCCAGTGTGTGGATGGGCCCCATGGTCTGGTATCTGTTAAGGCTCTGCTCCAATGTGTGGATGGGCCCCATGGTCTGGTATCTGTTAAGGCTCTGTTCCAGTGTGTGGATGGGCCCCATGGTCTGGTATCTGTTAAGGCTCTGTTCCAGTGTGTGGATGGGCCCCACGGTGTGGTATCTGTTAAGGCTCTGTTCCAGTGTGTGGATGGGCCCCACGGTGTGGTATCTGTTAAGGCTCTGTTCCAGTGTGTGGATGGGCCCCACGGTGTGGTATCTGTTAAGGCTCTGTTCCAGTGTGTGGATTCACCTTTTTGTAAAAGGTGCATTGTAAAAAATAAATTTTTTGTACACAGGGAGTCTGTGTGTATGTACTGTGTGTCTGTGCGTAAGCGCGTGTCACACTTCCCAGAAGCACCTGGGGGAAGAGGAGCCGAAGCCCGTGAGATAAATCCCGCTGACCGCGCCTCCCACGCGCTCCGCGTTCGGCGACAGCGCGGGCCTCGGCACTCTGACAGGACGCCGCAGAGCGCAGCCGCGCTGACGAGCCGTCTGGCGCACGGCCTCCCGACGGAACACTCCGAGGCTCCAGCCACAGATTCCATAAACCACCAGATACTCAACTCTGCGCGCTCAACATTGTCGGTCCTGTCGCCCAGCGACTGAAGCCAAAACATGCCATGTTTTGCAAAACTTAGAAATACTTGTGAAAGTTTGTGACTGAAGTGCCGTGCTATTGCATTGGATGCTCTGTGCCATAACATTTGAAAAGTCCTGTTTAGAACTCCTGTTTACCTCCTGTAGTCAACAAGCAGCTCAGCCAGCAAGGACCTCGGCGGCTGACTATCTGGTTAGAGTATAGAATCTGTGGCTGGAGCCTGGGACTGTGTTCCGTAAATGTGTCAGTGATTGGGGGTGGGTGGGGGGGGGGGGGGATTGCGGACCACAGGCTGTGAAGGACGTTTCCATGGTTACGGTGGCATGGCACAGTCATGCAGCCGATAAAATAAAAACGAACAGATGAGTGCTCTTGGGGAGCGGAGTTCCGTTGTGCCAAGAACGAGAGAGAGAGAAAGAGAGAGAGAGAGAGAGAGGGAGAACAAAGGGAAGACTGGCGAAGGACAGTAGACGTCTCTGGAGATAGTAGTGGTGGCGAAGCGGGCTCCGATGGGAGATTGTGGCAGTTGAGTCGACACGGGCATCCTGCGCGGCCTCACAAAACAAAGCGCTCATTCATGCGCATTGCGGGGATGTACTGGGGTGCATGGAGGTGCGTGGGGGTGTGTGGGGTGTGTGAGGGTGCATGGGGGTGCGTGGGGGTGTGTGGGGGTGCGTGGGGGTGTGTGGGGGTGCACAGGGGTGCATGGAGGTGCATGGGGGTGTGTGGGGGTGTGTGAGGGTGCATGGGGGTGCGTGGGGGTGTGTGGGGGTGCGTGGGGGTGCAAGGGGTGCATGGGGGTGCAAGGGGTGCACAGGGGTGCGTGGGGGTGCGCGGGGGTGCGCAGGGGTGCGCTGGAGATGTGAACACATCACATGGACTGTTTACTTCCTGTCCCTGGAGAAAAAACAGTTCCCCAAACCACCGTAAAGTAACTCAGGAACTCACACGCCGTCCTCTCTCCGTGGTTTCACCCGCGCTGACGCAAAGCGCAGTGAAACAGGCCACGTACAGCTCTCCTGTTGAAATTATAAATTCTGTCTTGTGATTTGGTGATTGGCCAAAAGTCTCTCTGCCCCCCCCCCCCCCCCTCTCGTAATCAAGTGCTTTTATGTCATGCAGATCTTGCATTCAATTTGTTTGTCATAAATAGGTACATATTGCCAAAGTATTCAGGGCACGGAAGGCGCATTTTTTGGAAGGGGGCCAAAATTCACAATGGATACTTCCATCTTGGCTCTAATCACACCTCCATCTTGGATCCTTCATCTCCAGGTTTCCATGTCAGTCTGTGTGGCCTGTTGCTCCCTTTGGCCTGCCAGTTGAAGGGGCCACTAAAGCGCAGAAACACAGCCAGGTTTTCCTCTTAATCTTCCCAGAACCCTCCACAGGAAATCACTAAATTAGGGCGTAACGGCAAAACGTGCCGCTGACAGTGTCTAATGCAGAACTTTGAGGCGGAGGTCATGGCACTTTAATCTGGGGACGGGGGTGGGGGTTGACGCTGACAGGACCGCTGTCCCAGCAGCAGCAGCGTCCCGCGGTCCGCTGGCGGGCGGTGGAGGTAAAGAGGTTGAGAGTATCGGCTGTCAAAATGGCGCACGCTGGCAAGTGGCTCTGCCGCTGTGGGACCGCTGTAATGCCGACGGGCAGTCCCCCGACAGGCCCACAGCTTGCACCCACAGAGCGAGCTTAGTTGCGCACTTGTCCTCAATACACCGTGCGCGCTCAATGCACCGTGCGCGCTCAATACACCGTGCACACTCAATATACCGTGCATGCTCAATGCACCGTGCACACTCAATACACCGTGCACGCTCAATACACCGTGCACACTCAATACACCGTGCACGCTCGATACACCGTGCACACTCCATACACTGTGCGCGCTCAATGCACCATGCACACTCCATACACCGTGCACGCTCAATACACCATGCACGCTCAATGCACCGTGCACACTCAATACACCGTGCGCGCTCAATGCACCGTGCACGCTCAATACACCGTGCGCGCTCAATACACCGTGCACGCTCCAAACACCGTGCACACTCAATACACCGTGCACGCTCCATACACCGTGCACACTCAATACACCGTGCACGCTCAATACACCATGCACGCTCAATACACCGTGCACACTCCATACACCGTGCACGCTCAATACACCGTGCACGCTCAATACACCATGCACGCTCCATACACCGTGCACGCTCAATACACCGTGCACGCTGTCCCTTACTCTCCAGTGTGAGCCAGAAGGAGTCTCACATCCCTTCCCTTACTGTCCAGTGTGAGCCAGGAGGAGTCTCACATCCCTTCCCTTACTGTCCAGTGTGAGCCAGAAGGAGTCTCACATCCCTTCCCTTACTGTCCAGTGTGAGCCATAAGGAGTCTCACATCCCTTCCCTTACTGTCCAGTGTGAGCCATAAGGAGTCTCACATCCCTTCCCTTACTGTCCAGTGTGAGCCAGAAGGAGTCTCACATCCCTTCCCTTACTGTCCAGTGTGAGCCAGAAGGAGTCTCACATCCCTTCCCTTACTGTCCAGTGTGAGCCAGAAGGAGTCTCACATCCCTTCCCTTACTGTCCAGTGTGAGCCAGAAGGAGTCTCACATCCCAGACCAGGCATCCTGTTCCACTTCGCAGCACAGCTCCTGGTCAGGAGCGTGAGCAGGAAGGTAATGAGCGCTTGGCTTTGTCTCTGAGTCGTGTGACGGGGCGGATTGGTTCGGTGGCTGACGGTTGATAAGGCTGGTTAAAGTTTATTGCTCAATCGCCATGGAAATCAGGCTGAAATTACTGCAAGGTTCCCAGTGCAAACACCCCGCCCCCATCTTCTGCTGTTAGTTTGTTTGGTTAGAGCGATCAGGATGATTATTATAAGATTATGATTGCATATAAATAGTATTGTAAAAACAGTTATTTTTGTAAGGTTATATTGTTATTATTATTATTGTTATTACTATTGTTGTTGTTGTTATCATTATTATTATTATTATTATTGTTGTTGTTGTTGTTTATTTTTACTCTTGTGTAGCTCAGTACCATACTGATCACAGTCCAGCCAATCAAAAGCCTCAGTAGAATTCCGTCTTTTCTGTTGGAACGTCTGCCCTTGCTGTTCCCCTCGGTACGTCAGGCACGTCTCAACGACTCGAGACGCTTACTCAGCACATTTGTAAGCGATGACGCAGTCCAGTGCTGGGACCGAAACGCTGTTGTTTTATGTTTTTTTTTTTTTTAACAAAGCGGGAACACGCTTTCGTTGAGACGCCGCAGTAGGTCAATTTGGCTGCTTTGAAACGGACGTTCCAAAGGTAGGATTTATAATATCTGGACAATTTTTTGCCAGTGAAAACAAAACCAGCGCTCAAAATTGCGCCTGATTTTGTTCTGTATGCTATGTTTTGTTTGTTATCGAGAATTCCTACTGGTACTGGATTGGAAAACAACAACACAACAGTCACAACAGTAGAAAAAATAAAAACTATCCATTTCCTGTCTGTTTTTTTATCATTTATTTTTTCACCTTTTTTCTACTTCACAGATTTATGTTGCATTGGTGGTGGCTGCTGTTAGTATGGTTATTATGTATTCGTTCTTCTACATTGCGTTTTACGGAGCACTGCGATATGGAACAGTAAAAATATAATAAATAAAAAAACTCCATGTGCATCTGATGGGCCATTCAATGGCCGCCTATTAATGACTTGTCAGTTATTTTGGCCTTCTATTGTCTGTCCAATTAATTCTTTTCTCTGCTCCGGATAAAGCGGTACAAAGGAGCTCTTCCACAAAATAATGAATAATTAAAATTCAGCAGCTCTCTCTCTTTCCCCTCTATCTCTCTCTCTCTCTTACTCTCCCCCCTCTCTGTCTCTCTCTATCTTACTCTCCCCCTCTCTGTCCCTCTCTTGCTCTCTCTATCTCTCTTTCCCTCTCCATCTCTCTGTCTCTCCCTCTCTATTTTGCACTCTCTCTTGTTCTGTCCCCCCTCTCTGTCTCTCTCACTCCCTTCTCTCTCTCTGTCCCTCTCTTGCTCTCTCTCTCGCTCTCTCTCCCTCTCCATCTCTCTGTCTCCCACTCTCTCTCTCTCTTGCGCTCTCTCTCTCTCTCTCTCCCCAGCTGGCTGGGAATGGCTTCTTGGCACACGTGCCCCCTGTCCGGTTTAAAATTCTACACCATGGACCACGAAGCCGCCCAGCTGGACTCCTCTTCAGACCTATGGTGTAACCACGTGCTAGACCCTAACCACCCCCTCCCCCCTCCCCTCACCTTAGAGCCGGGCTCACATCCTCCAGAATGCTGTGGGTTCACATCCCACTCTCCGGGCTCACATCCTCCAGAATGCTGTGGGTTCACATCCCAGGCGGAACGGCGGCCCTGGCTGCTCAGCCGTTGAGGTCGGAGCTCGGAGACGGAGCTGTGGTAAAGGGCTGTTAAAAACGCAGGAGACGCCGAAGCAGGAGAGCTGTGCGCAGGAGACAGCGAGCGCAGGAGACGCCGAAGCAGGAGAGCTGTGCGTTAGCTCCCGGCTCGCCCAGGAACCGAGCGAGGTCGACTGCGTCCGTCAAACTAAAATGCTTCGCCGGCGTCCCGGTCTCCGACTCGTCCCGCAGATCACACGGCGTCCCGGTCTCCTGGAACAATCTACGGAGATACACTTCTGTTTCTCTGAGGGGTGGAACAGGAGAAATAATCTTCGCGAGGCCAAAGCGTTCATTTAAGCTTAACAAACTTTTAAGTCACGGTGAAGGTATTCCAGTCAGTAATCATGCTGAAGGTACTGTAGGCACTGATCTGTCATTGCCCCTGTTACCTGGTGAGGTTGCTCCGAGTTCTCTCTTTCAGCATCATCCCTCAGCCCATAAATCAAGCTGACTTCTACAGCCACCGGGAATAGTTTCCAGGGAAACCATTTGTAAGGAAACCATGATAATAATGTTCCTCAGTTCCAAGAACCTATTAATTGTTCCCAGATTTTACAAAGCAACAACAATAACAACAACAAAAACCTTTGGACTTGTTGGCTACAAACGACAGAGTTTGAATCTGACTTTCTGTGTGGAGTTTGCATGTTCTCCTCGTGTCCATGTGGGTTTCCTCCGGGTACTCCAGTTTCCTCCTGCAGTACAAAGACATGCAGGTAGGCTAAATGGAGACTCTAAATTGCCCATAGGTGTGAGTGTATGTGAGTGAATGTTGTGAGTGCCCTGCGATAGAATGGAAACCTGTCCAGGCTTTATTCCTGCCTCTCACCCAATGCATGCTGGGATAGGCTCCAGCCCCCCGCAACCCTCTCCAGGAATAAGCAGGTTAAATAATGGATGGATGGATGGATGGATGGATGAATGGATGCATACACACTTAATGTTTCATACAAAACCAATCCTGAGTATAGGCATGATATACCTTCTATGAAGATTCTGAACTAACATATAGAAATGGCACTTGGGCACTACAAACCTTCTAGGAATGTTGTGAGAACCAAAAATCGCTAGTTGTCCATTCTTTATTGACACTCGGGTGCCCAGCGAAAAGATCTTACATTGGGCCCATGCACCACCCCAGGCCGCCCCATCCCAGTTCAATTACTGTACAATTATTTGAGGACCCCTGTCAGTCAACGGTGCCCCTGTTCTTTCTTACTACCGTTTGCTAATATTTATAGGGTTGAGGGGAGATTCCCAATTATGACCACAACAGCACGTTCTGCTTAACTTTGAAACAAAGTTAAGAGAGTTTAACGTTGTTCCCCGATCGTACGCGATGTTTTCATAAATTCTCAACGACCACCAAACACAGGACAGCGTATTATACGAGAAGAAAAACGTGTCATTTACAATATAGTATAGCCACAACGTCCCACTTTAGTCCAACTCCTCAGTGAGCGATAAAAGAATTAACAACATCAAAATGCATTTTTGAAATTATTATTTTATTGTATTATTTATTACTGTTATTTTTCTAGATGATACACCCTTAAATATATGCTTTTTTTTAGTTTTCCACAAAGTAAAATACTCAGGGTTAAATCAACTGTTATCAACACAGTAGATATGGCCCATCTTGGACTCATGCACTTTGTTAGAGTTCAATTAACACTGGGCATTTTACTGCGTGCCATCACAAATGCATGCATTCGCTGTGTCGCGTAAATGTTGTCATGGATGTCAACACAAATATCATGAAACATCTATTAAACATATGTTGAAAGCATAAGCAATGAAATAAATTTAATCGGTCGCCGAAGTAGTAGAACGAATTTCAGCGTTAACAATATGTTAAACGAATTACGAACGAGAGAGGGAGAAAAAGAGAGAGAGAGAGAGAGAGAGGGGGAGAGTTCCAGGAATCAGCTTCCCTTCCTGAAATCTTACACAGCTGTCTTTAGTTGGCTTACAAGTGAGACAAAAAGGAATATAATGATGCAGCTGTTTTTGCGGCAAATCCACGAGAGGAAATATAAAAATTGTGCGCCCTGAACTTGCAGAGCACTTAAGGCACATGTGATTTTAACGAGCCGAATTCAGCCAATTCTGGCGCTGCCCTTGTAAATAAAAATGAATAAATGTTAATGTTGTCTATTGTGAAATAACGGCAATATTTTAAAGCTGATTAGGATATTTTAACTGTCAAAATAACACTCCCTGATTATAGTTTCCTGTTCAGTGGCCTATTCACAGCCAAGTTCGCATATGCAACTGTTCCCTTGGGTCACTGCCTGAAAGTGACTACGTAATCCCACTTTCTCTTACATTAAATAGTCTATGAGCTGCAAAAACCCAGAATAATAATTTAAAAAAACTCTCATTTGGTATAAAAGGCTTTTTTATTTTTCATGTGCAAGAATATTGTGAGAGAATGTTCTAGTTAACACAGAATATATTTTAACAGTTGATTTATTTCCAAATGCACTGTAAAGAAGGAAAGGTTAAGAAGAAAACACTGTTCTCGCGTGGTCACAACGTCACAATCGGCCATCGGATATGATATTCCGAATCCGTAGGATGGTGGACGTCACACCGTGATCACCTAAGCGTCTTAACGAATTTCACCCAATGTAACGCAGCAAAACAATACCATAGATGTATTTATTTTTCTTTGTTAGAGGAAAAGCGCAGAACTCTGTACGTGCGAATTAAATTATTCTGAAGAAGAAATTCAACCGAGAAGCGCGGTTAGAAAAGGGAGCAATTTAAGGCACAGGTAGGCTATCGTTAGGAGTACGTGTTAAATTATTAAATGTCCAAGCACAAAACAGATCCAGTAGAGACATCAAGTATGCACACACGTAGACACGCACATATAAACGTGTTAGTCAATACAAATTTGAGGGGTTGTTTGGTTTTTTCTGTCCCAAAATTTACAACCCTTTTTATATTATTTCGTATATGCGTGAACCACGGTCAGTAGTGAGCTAAATCTCTGTCCCGGGTTACTGCGGCCCGCTTTTCTGTCTCCGTTTCCACACACAAAAAAAAAAAAAAATGCAGTCCAGCCGCGGCGAAACTCCGGGGCTTTAAAAAACGTAAATTACCGAGGCGCGGTATTCCGCCTCATTCAGCGCGAGGCACAAGCCCAGCTGGCCAGTCGCTCACAGAGCGCAGTGTATCGTTTTACCGCCATTTCCTTAACCCTTATGTCGTGACTAATCCATGGTGGGCAGTCGGCGTCTAAGGCACCTGTTGCATCACATTGCATAGCATATCATTATTGAGTCGCTCAGTATTTGTGAAAACAATTTCTAGTTTGCTTATCAATCGGGAAAGGAGATATGTAGCCTACTGGTTTATGGTTTTTTTTAAAGAAAGGTGGTTGTGGCAGACCGCATTGGCGGAATTATTTTTAAAATAGATTACATTTTCAAAAACAAAACGCGTATAACATAATGCAAGTAATGCAAAAAGAACAACAACGCAGTTAACACAAGTACACTTTTACAGCCCCAAATAAAACAACAACATTAATATTTAAAACATAGGCTGAATATGGGCTTGGATGATGATCCATGATCGTGTGCCCGAAGGAGATTCTAAAAGTGAAAAATAATAACAATTCAAATGTAAAATCACAAAACTGGTCCCAGGTCTCTCTTGTATACCTCCGCCCAGCCTATGTCCATGGTATGTTCACGCGCAGAATTATTTCCAACATCACACGTTATTATATCATACAAGGCAAGCGCGCTCACAACGACGCAGTGTAGGCTACAACACATGCGCACTTCTACGTGGCCGCACTTATGCACGTGGACATTGTGCAGTCCTCACAGAGGGGATGCGTGTAGGCACGAGAATGTCGGTTTCTTCATTTATAATAATTGTCCAAGAGTTCAAAAAAAACACGAGAAATATAGCTTTAAAGTCAGCAGGCACTTCGTTTTTCCTTCCTCTCCGTCTTCAACAGACAACTTGGTGCGCTTCCGCCAAATTCTGTTCCTCAATTAGTGCAGAAATCTAAGGAGGGCAAGACCTTAAAGGCTCCGTAAGACTTTGTGAGTGGGAACATTACACTTCCGTAGTTCCTTGCGTAAATCCGAATGAAACGTCCGCACAGTCCGCAGGTGTGTAAATCAAGGCCTTGTCAGAGTGGTGTATACCGGCTGGTCCCAGGATGCAGTGGGGCTGTGGGAAGGAGGGATGGATAGGCTGTTTATGATGGGGGTCGCGTACGCCCTGCGCGAAGAATGAAAGTACGGGTACTGGTAAATCCCAGAGGCGTACCCGGAGTACGGACTGTAGAAACCGGAGCTCTGGAGGTCCGTATAGTCGCACTGGGAACCGGAGAACGAAGCGGCGGAGGAAGACACGCAGGCCTGGGCGCCATAGGAGCCGTAGTCGGGGTGAGAGGGGGAACCACCGTGGGAGTTGTCCGTGTAGTGGGTGGGACTCAGCTGTTCGGTTTTGATGTGCGGTCTTTGCTGGCCCGTCTCGCTCGCGCCGGATGAGGAGGAGGAGGACGCCGCGCTCTTGTGACTCCAGGCCGCGCCGTTAGCTCCCGCGTGGCTGTACGCAGAGCCGTAGGAGGCGCCGTTCGCTGAACTTTGTCCGCGACTGTGGTCCGTGGGCAGGGAAGCAGTGGCGGCCGCGTGGCCGCCGAGAGGCAAGTACTGGTCGAACTCGTGCACGTCGAAGGTTTCCATGTTGCTGATGACGTCGGTGCTGAGCTCGGAGATGTCCACGTTGCTGAAGTCGATGTTCTGTCTGCCACTGTCCAGGAGTCGCCTGCCCTCGTGCTTCGGATCTTGCTTTCCTCCGTGGTGCAGATCGGTTTTCGGGGTAGTGGGAGGGGTTGGGGGTCCGTGAGGTTGCCCTAGAGAAGTACATAAATACCTCATAATTTCAGATCATTACCGCGCGTCATCTGCGCGTCAAAGAAAACGATGGTGCCAGCACCGGCTCTCGCGCGTAAAAAAGATGGGTAAATGCACTCACATTTTCGGAAAAAAACGATTCGAAAATGCGGCTGGTAATTTATTTAGAAACAACATGCATGAAATATGAATTTGCGATTCAAAACTAATTTGTAATTAAATTTTCCGTTCGGCTACCCATGACTATAACGCAATATCCGACTTGTCTTCTAGTCAGGCGAATCCATGGTGCGGTATTACGTATTCAGGCTGGATTGTAGTGTGCTCACCTGCGTGTTCCGGGTGGTGGTGTCCGTCTGCCATGCCTGCCAGGCTGATCATGCCCGGCTCTGCTTTGTACATTTGCCCCGAAGGATGATGGCTCAACTCCGCCCCGGAGTCCGAGTCGCTTTGCCCGTTCTTCACGTTCTTCCGCCGCCGGGGCTGGTACTTATAATCGGGGTGGTCTCTCTTGTGTTGGACCCTCAGCCTCTCCGCTTCGTCCACGAACGGCCTCTTCTCGCTTTCCGACAGCAAGCTGTGAAAATGGCAACATCATTATGATGCAAATACGTTTTCGCAGCGAAACGACACGATAACACACGTACAAAATGCCCCAGTTTGAATATCTGCCTACATGCTGTACTCTAACATTACATTTAGAATACCATATTTGCATTTTGATAATGCTATTTTAATTTGTATGCACGTATTTGTTTACGCTCATTCTTAGTATTCAGTGAAGAAATTTAATATTGAAGTTTATGCATTATCAAAAATGATGTGTTAATACCAACACACTTTTTGTACTACTACTTTTGTGTTACTTCCTGCATATTTTGTGTCAAAGTTACTACTTTACTACGGATTACAACGCATCGGTTTTGAGAGTATGCGTGAAGCATATCACAGTAAAATATTCAGTTAATTCAATTTTGACAGAGTACATATGAGTCCAGTAGGGATCATACGTACTCGGTTAACAGTTAATTTAACTGAATATTTTACTGTGTATGATATAGCCTAATATATCAAGGAGGCAACTTAAACTATCACCTTTAATTTGACCCATATGCGTAAATTTCGGAGCAGTCATCTAAAATTGCCAGGCCGTTAAGACTAAGAGATAATCATGCAGATTTCTGAAACAGATTTACACGTACTATATAGATATCATGTGAGAATTGCCATTTGGTGAGTCATCCCTAAAATTTTGGGAATAATATTCTGATGCAAAGGAAGCGATTTCTAGTTCTAATACGGAGATATTTTACTACGGCATCAATATTTTTTCTCCTTATTCTCGTATTAAAAGTTCGAAGGTAGTGATGTAAGCGCTCTATGGAATAATCTTCACGGTGAATTACCGCCACAGCTTCCCGAGCGTCTTGCTGAGCTCGGCGTTGTGAAGATGCGGGTACTGGTCCGCCAGCTTCCTGCGCGCGGCTTGCGCCCACACCATGAAGGCGTTCATGGGTCGCTTCACGTGCGGCTTGCTTTTCATCGACCCGTTTCCCCGCACTGGCATCGGGACCAGCGACCAGTCGTATCCCTCCAGGACCTGCGACACGGCGTCGCGGATGCAGGAAGGGAAGCGGTCGTCCGCCGCGCGCTCCAGCTTCGTGCCCATCTCGGAGTGCAGCTGGCACCCGTGACCGTGGCCGTCGGACCCCGCCGGGGACGAGGGTGAGTCGGAATCCGAGTCGTCCTGCGACATTGAGCTCGAGGTTCCCGTTGGACTGCAGGGGTTCCCGCTAAGGCACTTGCCCTGCTTCTCGCTCATTTCAAGAAAACCTATGAGAGAAGTTGTTACTTAAAAGACTGTGGTCGGTCGACAGTGTTATCACGGATGGAAATTCTTCTGTAAAAAAAAAACAAACTAACTAACAAAAAAAAACGCGCACAACAGTTCTTTCTTTACGCACGGCAAAAACCAGGTCGTATGGAGGAATGTTTCACAATAAAACAAAAGTAATTTACTGGTGGTTTCCTTTTTTATGTTTTAGTCCTTCCTTTCCTGGTGGCCAGTCGGAGAGGCTGAGGTCTGTGAGTTTTGTGCGTGCGGCGCTGTGGTCCAGCGGCTGTGCGCGGAAGGAACATTTGGTAGAGATGCCTGCCCTCGCTCCACCTTCCAGCGTCTGATTGGCCAGGCCACGTCACAATGTGCTTTGTAGGATTGGAGACATTTGCGGTAGGCTGGCGGTCTGAAGTACTTCTCAGGATTAATGAGTCCCCTGAAATTCATGTGGCATTAAATTTGATGTGAATGATTCCATGTCTTGTCACAAAATAACTCGGACACTGGTGCAGATTTCGCTACAACAATTTTAATGCAATGCAGTGGCAACTCAGAATACATTTTTTTCTCAGCCGTATAATCTAAAATAGAGACACAAAGTTCGATTCTCGCGGACTCATGCTTCTTTTAGTGTGTGTGTGTGTGCGTATGTGTATGTAAGAAAGAGAGAGAGACAGAGAGAGAGATTACCCATTTTATGCACGAAAATGGTTCTTCTTTAGACCCATTCCCTGATTTAAAAAAAGTAGGCATATTAAATGCGCTAGTTTTTAATTGTCTCTGATATGATTGAGTATATTAAATATTAATAAAAAATTATATATTACGCATTTTTACGAGAATAGACCCATCGGCACCCCTATATTGTGGCTGATGTTCTCCTTAATTTTAAAATGTGTTTAGTACCATGCAAAACATTTTACAAATACAAGTTGAAAAATACACTGACTTTATAGCCTACCAAATAATTACCAGTCCCTTCAAGATTAATGAAAATATTTCGAAAATACATTTATAATTTATAAAATTACATTTAGTAGAAAATCAACTAACAAATAGCGACATAAACAGGACTAAATGAGCGGAAGTAACTGAATTGGTTCCATTCGTTTTCATGGAATACGCCTGAGTGGAGAGATCCCGTTTTGACAGTAATAAACCAAGTGCTTTGCCATTCAAATAACTGGGACGAATACACAAATTTGCCGCGCTGTTTAGTTGACTAGAAACAGACAGGT
Source organism: Anguilla rostrata (assembly GCF_018555375.3). Classification (NCBI taxonomy): domain Eukaryota; kingdom Metazoa; phylum Chordata; class Actinopteri; order Anguilliformes; family Anguillidae; genus Anguilla; species Anguilla rostrata. Next base: position 71,990,798 of record NC_057934.1, read on the forward strand.
CTCTGCCATTTCCCTCTCGTTAAGCAAAGAGATGCCACCTTTAAATTTGCACAGAAGAAACCTAACTTCCGGCAGTGTTTTGCTTCTGCAATCAAAGGGCCTACATTCACGATTAAAATGGTTCTAAAAGTTGTCCGCATTCGGCGAAGTGCCTACGTAGGATCTGTCACAAAGCCATGGAACGATTCTTCATGGTTCCAAAAAGGGTTCTTGGTGTTCTAAATTCCAAACTGACATAAGAACTATCGATTCTTCACACGACCGCCTTACGAGGCGTGCACTGTTTGAGCGAGTTCTACAGCTTTTGTGACATCATAGAGGGATGGGTGCTTACATCTGTAACCTTTTTAAGCTGGCAACAGGATCCCCTTTCCCCTGCTTTATTTATCTGTATCTTCAAATTTGAATATGGACTTACAGCATGTTTATTTCACATATGATTTACATGTGAATTTATGCGACTTTTAAAATTCATAATTCAGAAGATGTTGTATTAGCCTATGCCTATGTAAAGCAGGAAACAATGCCATCACAAACGGCCTTTTCACTCGAAAGTAATTAAATCGTATTATACACGAATTCCTTGCATATCGTATGCGATTTTCAGTGACGGTAGTCTACTATTAGCCTACTAATGTGACTTCGCTTTATCAGCGGCTGAGGGAATTCCTGGGGTGACAGGTGTTAATGACGTAATCGGGGTAGTAAATGCTTTTCTACGTGCAAGCCATGTCAAAAAAACAACAACAAAAACAAACAAACAAACAAACAAAAAAATTAAATAAATAAACGTGCACGTCACACCGTCTTTTCTCAGGCTACCGTGGACAATGCAATATGATCATAAGGTCGATTTTCTTCTTCTTTACAGAAATATGCGGGCGCGTATCATTTGCATTTTAAAGGTATTCACACAAGACATTTACATGCATGCAAAATAAGAGTGGAACTATGAGGTCTATTTTCAGCAGTCCGCGTAGCATTTGAATAAATTAATTTTAGAATATTTTTACTGTGTTTGATTAAGAATTAGGCTATGCACCAATGTGAATTTTAAATCGGCAGTTCAGTTTGCCACAGCACGCGGATCTCCAAAGGCAAATGCAATACAGGAAAAGCGCTGTTATGTTTTTACACGTTGTGGAATCTCAAATTGCGACGGGATTCACCACAAGAATAGCCCATTCTTACGACGTTCTGCCGTGACCATGCTTTTCGGACACCATTTAGCATATATTATCTGTCCACAGATTATTTTTCATCCAAAAAATCCCCCAAAATGACATAACCCGATTCCTGATGTTTTTATTTTAAAAAAATCTGATTTCTAGCTAAAACAGTGCCGTAGTAAATCAACTTAATGAGGGTTACGCGCTGCCGTACCGTCAAGAAATGTGAAGTAGCCCTAAACGAGACCGATTTTAAAGCGTCAAAAATTCAAAACATTTTGGAATCCATCTAAGCTAGTTAACGGGCGATAGATATTATTACTATCAAAAATCCCTCAATTAATGAGCGTTATTGTTTCTCGTTTAACCTTCTTTTTCGTGTGTCCATTTCATAAGCTACGATATTTTCTTATTCCAGCTTGCATTACACTGCGATGTAGCATCGCAAATATCTTCAGAACGCTTTAAAAGAGTTTGCCAGTTTCATCGTAGCCAATAATCAAGCAATAATCCGTATGAGAATTAAAACAAGCAAGATTACTACACAGGCTACTAGGTAAAACGGGCGCGACATTTCATTTGAACACACTATATAGGGCAGGACTTTCTGTATCTTCAGTTCTTTGCGGCATAAAAAGTATTTCTCACTGGGGAATTCGAAAAAATGCGCTGTCTGGTGTGGCAGGACGAAGAACCCAATGACAGAACGACCTGTGTTTCTACGGCGCACTGAGTCTGCGCAGAGACAGCTGCCAAGATGGCCGCGTCCATGCAGAGACTGGAAACCGACGGAAATGTTTTGAGAAAAAGAAAGACAGACACAGCTAAACCGGCCACAAAACTCTCCGAAGAGAGTAGTGACACGAACGGCGAAGAAGTGCAGACTGTACATGGCACACTGGGTGCTGTCACTTTGCAAACCGGGACGTTCTGGCTGACACGAATCGTGCTGCTGCGGTCCATTGCTTTTATTTACTGTGAGTTTATCCCGTTACATTTCCAATGTCATTCCCGATTATTGCAAATTATTCTGTTAAATAGCCGAAAGCAGGCACGCGGATAACTGAATTATAAATATACTAAATGCATTGACCCATACGCCGCGTTATAGGCCTATGATAACTAGGATTTCGTTTTACTGGGTGAAAAGCAAAACACGTGCGGAGGGACCTTCTGGAAGTCTGCTAACTCATCCATAAACGTTGCAACTGCACCTTGCTCACGTTTCTGACTACCTGTCTCTTCGTCGGTAGCTACTATTCAATATTTCATTTTCGATCTCGATTTACAATATTTAGAAAGTTATCTATTAAATATAGATCATGGGTAGTTAAGCCCACACGAGCCACCGGCCGCTGTGTCGATGACCCTGTTGTATGTAATATAAACGGATGAACTGGATTCCGTAGTCCGAGCTCCTGCGTAGTGCAGTTCAGTAGTGCAAACTCAGCGCGCGGACGTGTCACAGTCTTCGCGCGGTATCGCACGCGGACGTGACGTGGATTTTTGTATTTGTATACAGTACTATGATTAGCAGAGATCAGTCATACAGCATCGTGATTAGCAGAGATCAGTCATACAGCAAAGTGATTTGAAAGATCAGTCAGGTGAGACTCATACAGATATAGACAAATCCCCCCACAGATATAGACAAATCCCCCCGCCATGACGCTGACCTCTGTAGCCCAGTCCCATCTCAGTCTGTAAGGCTGTCTGTTTTCCCCCTGGCTGAATAAAGTCCTAAACAAAATGAGGGCTGTCTGCCGACCGTCCTTTAAAAAGTCATTCGGTGGAAATCACAGTGAAATTGTTACACTTTTGCATGTGAGATCTATTCAATTTGTTTGATGAAAGAATTGGGCAGTAGATTAATCGGTCAGTCAGTAGATTAATCGGTCGGGCAGTAGATCAATCGGTCAATCAGCAGATTAACCGGTCGGGCAATAGATTAATCGGTCAGTCAGTTGCAAAGTGTGGAATTGCAGTGTGCCATAATTGTTAGAGAAGCAGAGCTTGTAGCTCAGAAGTTGCAGGTTTGATTCATATTTTGAGTTGGGGCACTGCCGTTGTATCACTGAGCAGCATGCTTTACCTCAGTCGCTTCAGAAAATGAGTGTGCATTAAGAAATATTTATTCTCCTGTGATGCTCCTGTGATTTCCCTGTGATTCTCCTGTGATTTCCCTGTGATTCTCCTGTGATTTTCCTGTGATTTCCCTGTGATTCTCCTGTGATTTCCCTGTGATTCTCCTGTGATTCTCCTGTGATGCTCCTGTGATTTCCCTGTGATTCCCCTGTGATTTCCCTGTGATTTCCCTGTGATTCTCCTGTGATTGGTGAAAGTGTCTGCTGAGTGAATGTAGTGTGATATGAAGTGACTTTGCCTTCTGAACACCTAATATGTGAGCATGTGCATAATTCCAGGGTTGATGCTACCGAAGGGGGGGGGGGGGGGGTGTTGTTTCGATTGGTGGCAGTGCCTAGACAAACCCTCCCCCCCACCCCACTGCCCCTTAAATTCCGAATCGCCCCAGCGCCCAGCGTTTGTGGCCGTGTCCTGCACAGGAGGCGTAAGAACGCTCCCATTGTGCAGCCACAAAGGGCCCAGTGAGGGTTTGATGTGACGGCGGCTGTGGGGGGGGGGTGTTGGGGGTGTGGGGCAGGGGGGGTGTCAGGGGTGTTGGGGGGGGGGGGGCTGCGCGTGTGTGAAGGCTCTTTTGTTAGCTGCCCTCCGCAGGTCTCCCCAGTCAGGAGAGAAAAGGAAGTGGAGTCCCCCCGGACAGAGGCCTGTTTGTTCGAGGAGGGAAACGGTGCCGCTCTCTCTCTCTCTCTCTCTCTCTCCCTCCTTTTCCTCTCTCTCTCTCTCTCTCTCTCTCTCCCTCCCTTTCCTCTCTCTCTCTCCTGCTCCCTCTCTCTCTCTCTCTCCCTTTCCTCTCTCTCTCTTTCAGATAAAATGGGCCCCATTAATGCCAGGGCACTGGTGGCTAAAGAGAGAGAGAAAGGGAGGAAGATAAGGGAGAATCAATCACTGTCTTTGTTATGGATGTCTTTGTGGCGCAGGTTGATTTTTATCACCTCTCTCCCACTCTCTCTCTCTCTCTCTCTCCCTCCCACTCTCTCTCTCTCTCTCCCTCCCGCTCTCTCTCTCTCGCTCGCTCCCTCCCGCTCTCTCTCTCTCTGTCTCTGTCTCTGTGTCTATCTCTCTATCTCTCTCTGGTGTAAGAGGAAAGGTTGGGCTGGCCTTGTGCAGGTGCCTCTGGCTCAGTTTGGGACAGCAGGATGTGGTGGATAGCCGAAACCCTGCTGGGGGGGTGACCCATGGACCTGTCCTCACCTGTGAATAATGGGGGGTGGCTGTGGGGGTATTTAGCTTTTGAAGGGAAGAGATGAGAACAAAACATTCTACTGTTCTGAAATGTCCTGCTAACAACTCAGGGTTATGGATGAGCAGGGTAAGGGTGACATTAGGGAACTCTCTTTCTTTGTCTCTCCCATTCTCTCTCTTCCTTGCTCCCTTTCTCTCTCTTTTCTCTTTCCCTCTCTCACCCTCTCTCTCTGTGAGGCCTTAACATGCAGAGGAAGTGCTTAAATGCTGGAGGAAGTGACTGAAATGCTGGAGGAAACTGACTGAAATACTAGAGGAGGTGACTGAAATACTGGAGGAGGTGACTGAAATGCTGGAGAAAATGACTGAAATTCTGGAGGAGGTGACTGTAATGCTGGAGGAGGTGACTGAAATGCTGGAGGAGGTGACTGAAATGCTGGAGAAAATGACTGAAATGCTGGAGGAGGTGACTGAAATGCTGGTGGAAGTGACTGAAATACTGGAGGAAGTGGTTGTTGTATGGGAGCTGAAAACTCAGTACGGGAGTGGGGGTGGAAAGGGGTAGCGCGGGCTTCCTATAATCCTAATGCGGTTATCGTTTTCAAATACGATCCATTTATGTTCACATAGACATTTAGCAGGCGCCGTTACGCAGAGCTACTCACAGAAGTGCAAAGGTCAAAGAGATCTGTAGCTATTGAGTGAGGCACGCTTTGTTAGGGTTGGAGTGAAAGCCTACAGGACGGTAGATCCCCAGGAACAGGCTTGGGAATAGCTGTCCTGCAGAACGAATGTTACACAAACCTGCAGCGTAACAAAAGCGGTCCGTTCGTACAGCCGGATTAACCCTCTCCCTCTCTCTCGATCTCACCCCTTGTCCGCAGTCGTGGCGTTCGGCGTGGCCTACAACCAGAACAAGCAGCTGATTGGACAGCGCGGGCTGACCCCCTGCGAGGACTACCTGCGGAGCGTGAAGCGCTATGTGGGCGGGAAGATCGACCTGTCGGCCCTGGCCTACGCCCCCACGCTGCTCTGGTTCCTGGACTGGACGGACATGGACGCCAACCTGGACGGGATAGCCCTGCTGGGCCTGCTGCTGTCCGGGGGGGTGCTGCTGGCCGGGAGGGCCAACATGATCATCATGGCCCTGCTCTGGGTGCTCTACCACTCCCTGGTCAGCGTGGGACAGATCTGGTGAGTGAAGGGAGTCCCACACATACATACATGCATATACACAAGCATACATGCATGTACACATTAGTACACACATCTACCCATGCACACACGCATATGCACAAGAATACATGAATGTACACATTAATACACACATGTACACATGCATATACACTTATATATGCATGTACCCACTGAAACCCACTCATACACTTATATACTCATATACGCACTCAAACTCACATGTACACACTCATACACACAAGTACACCCTCGTACATGCATGTACACACCTATACACGCATGTACACACTCAAACTTGCGTATACACACTCATACACGCATGTACACACTCATATACGCATGTACCCACTCATACACACTTGTATACACTCATACACTCATATACTCATGTACAGGCTCAAACGTGCATGTACACACTGCTACACACATGTACACGCTCTTATACACATGTACACTCTAATACACACATGTACACACTAATACACACATGTACACGCTCTTATACACATGTACACTCTAATACACACATGTACACACTAATACACACATGTACACACTTATACACATGTACACTCTAATACACACATGTACACACTCTTATACACATGTACACTCTAATACACACATATGCACACTCTTATACACATGTACACAGTAATACACACATTTAAACCCTCTTATACACATCTACACTCTAATACACGCATGTACACACTAATACACACACGTACACACTCTTATACACATGTACACTCTAATACACACATATACACGCTCTTATACACATGTACACTCTAATACACGCATATACACGCTCTTATACACATGTACACTCTAATACACGCATATACACGCTCTTATACACATGTACACACTAATACACACATGTACACACTCTTATACACATGTACACTCTAATACACACACGTACACACTCTTATACACATGTACACTCTAATACACACATATACACGCTCTTATACACATGTACACTCTAATACACACATATACACGCTCTTATACACATGTACCCACTAATACACACACGTACACACTCTTATACACATGTACACTCTAATACACGCATATACACGCTCTTATACACATGTACACTCTAATACACGCATATACACGCTCTTATACACATGTACACTCTAATACACGCATGTACACACTAATACACACACGTACACACTCTTATACACATGTACACTCTAATACACACATATACACGCTCTTATACACATGTACACTCTATACACGCATATACACGCTCTTATACACATGTACCTCTAATACCGCATAACCGCTCTTACACATGTACACTCTATACCAATAACCTTTATACAATTACACTTAAACACATATACACGCTATACACATGTACCCTAAACACACATTCACTCTTATCCAATTATACCCCTCTAAACCCCTATCACAAACCTCTTATAACAGTACACTCATACCCACTACACACTTATACCAGTCACTTAAACCATATACACGCTCTTTACACTACCACTATACACCACTAACACATGTACACTAATCCAATACACGCTCTTACACATGTACACTCAATACACCATAACGTCTAACACATGTACACCTAATCACAGCATATACACGCCCTATACAACACGACTCACAGTACACTCTAATACACGTATACACCTCTATACACATGTACACCTATCACAAAATATACCGCTCTTTACACATGTACCACTAAATACACACACGTACTACACTCTTATACACATGTTACACTCCCCAATCACACATATACACCCTTATACACAGTCATAATACCACACGTACACACTCTTATACTGTCACTCTAATACAGCAATAACCTCTTATACACATGTACACACTAATACATACGTACACACTCTTATACACATGTACACTGTAATACACGCATATACACGCTCTTATACACATGTACACTCTAATACACGCATGTACACGCTCTTATACACATGTACACTCTAATACACGCATATACACGCTCTTATACACATGTACCCACTAATACACACATGTACACACTCTTATACACATGTACACTCTAATACACGCATATACACGCTCTTATACACATGTACACTCTAATACACACATATACACGCTCTTATACACATGTACACTCTAATACACACATATACACGCTCTTATACACATGTACACTCTAATACACACATATACACGCTCTTATACACATGTACCCACTAATACACACACGTACACACTCTTATACACATGTACACTCTAATACACGCATATACACGCTCTTATACACATGTACCCACTAATACACACATGTACACACTCTTATACACATGTACACTCTAATACACGCTCTTATACACATGTGAAGGGGATTAATGAAAGAGAGTTTCGGTTAGCTGCCGTCCTCAAATTGACCGATGTGTTTTTCAGTGCAAACACTCCATTTTAACAACCCCGATTGAATAAATGGCTTTTGCTGACATGCTTATTGAGAACGGCATGGAATTTGGGCTTTTCCAGTTTTCTATGGTGGAATGTTTGCAGTCGTCAATTTGTGGATGACATCTAGACATCCAGCTTTCCTTTCTGTTACCATGGTGTTTTTCCTTGCCACTGCTTCCTGTGGGGGTTGTCTGTGAAGTGTATTGTGACAGTTGTTTGTAAAATGTGCTATATAAGTACATTTGGATTTAATTTGATTTGTCGACCAAAGCTCCCTCCCATTTGCTGACAGACTACCCCCCCCTCATACCATACAGCAAGACTGTAGGCGATGTTTTTTTTATTGTAAATGTTAGGTCATTGTGTGCTTGTGTGTGTGTGTGTGTATGTGTGCGTGTGTGTTTATAGTATCAGGCAGATGTGCAGTGTGCCAGGCTTGTACTCGTGCATGCAGTTGCTGAGGCTTTTTTTTGTGTGACTTTATGTCCTTGTTTAATTTTCATCCTGCCCTAGTGTTGGAAAAACAAATAGCTTTTTTTGGGGACCATAATTAGCCAATAATTATATGATTAATTAGGTGACTGTGCTAATCCACTGCCTATGGGGACTCTCCGAGGATATTCATTTTAATGAATGATTGAATCCAAGTGGGTCATGTGTTTTAGAAAAACACAGTCACCCTGTTTATAATCAAAAGGTTGCGGGTTCAATTCCTGCTTGTGGTACTGCGCTTGTTCCCTTGAGCAAAATTACTTCACCTGAATTTTTTTTTTGGAGTAAATGTGCCCAGCTGCGTGACAGGATAATGTGTAGAAATAAAATCTTGTGAAACCATGGGCCAGATTTACTGAGACCTTTAGCATGTGCAAAACCATTTAGCGCACGCAGAGCCAGTAACGCGACCAATCACCGGTTGTGTTATTGCTCTGTCTGCCCCGCCCTCCGAGGGCAGCGTTGGCACAGTCATTCCTCAGTACGCAGCCACCGTTTCCACCGCCGTCCTTTCTCGATGGCCAGGCCGTGCTCCCTCAGTCTGCGTTTTTTTGTCAAGGTGCTTCTCGGTGTTTTTAAAATGGTCAGGTCTTCCTGTTCAGGTGATCTGCCCGGGTCGACTGTCTGTTCAGGGCCGGAGAGCGCTGCATTTCGCTCTGCGTTTGTGCGCACCATTTGGCGATGCAAATGTGCTTTTGATAGGTTGTAGTTTGGTTGACTCTGATTGATATCATGTCAGTGTGTTGGCCCTGGGCCTGCGGTTTGTGAGTTTTGGTGAGTGAACTGAGCATCGGTCAGTACCAGCCGATGGAGGGGACTCTTTTCTGTGCTCCACTCTTCTGGGCTTTGTTGTGATGTTAGATGGGGTTTTTTAAAAATGTTTTCATGTTTTTGCCATCTTTAGAGTTCTGATTAATATTGGCTAATTGGTCTAATTCTGCCCTGCATGCGTTGTTTGTTGTTTTCGAACATGCAAGATGCTCTTTCAGAACTGTGCATGCAGGGTTTCAATTTGTTGTTTGTGCCATTTAGCAAAAGTGGACCCAACACTTCACTGCTACAATTTGGCAGTTGGATCAATTATTGATTCAAGTAGTTTAAGCCAAATTATATTTGGAATTTCAAAGTCGATTTGCTGTTTTATGTTATTAAAAGCCTCTTCCAGTTTGTTCACTGCTGAATTGAAATTTCTTTGCGGAATTTATTTTCAAACCTAAGTAATTGTATTCTCTCTCTCTCCGTCTCTCTCTTTCTCTCTCTCTCCTCTCTCACACTCGCACACATGTGGAAAGTGGTTTTTACAATTTACATTTATAAACAATCTTTTTTTTATGTTCTCTCATCAGAGAATTGGGAGCTCTGCACCCATATCATTTAAATCATTCAGGAAAAGAAACGTCATTTCTACAGCCTTATGGTAGCACGTGAAAGTAATCATAGCAATATATTAAAGAGGGACAACAGCAATAAAGTCCGGTGATTAAAATAACATAGGCTTAAGTAATAAACGTACACTGTGGAAAGTTATAGGCTTGGACAAATTAGGCAAACGGAAAGCAATAATTTACCTCATGCATGTTTGGCACTGACCTGTAGACTTACTGTACGTCTTGTAATAATTAATTGAACCGTTCACTGTACTGTGCTTCCTGAAAGTGCCTGTGATTAAAACGAAACACACACACACAAAAAAGTAAAGCTCACCAATATTTTTAATGAGCTTCCAACTCTGAAGATTATCTAATTTCTGCATTATCTTTTAGACAGTGTTTCTCAGCTTGATTGTCTGTTATTATTATAATTCTCCTGAGATGGAAACCAGGTCCTTACTTTTGTGACCGGGTTAACGCTAGGACAGTTGTGGTTCTTAGACAGCAAGTGTGCAGGGAATTGTGCCTATAACTTGTGATATGGTGCACATACAAAAGTGTATTTTTGTTTCATTAAAAGATTTCTCTTTTACTCCAGAGAATGTTATATTTCCCTCTTAATTGCACGTTTATTAAACATGCATGCAGATAGGCACTAATCCAAATGTTAAACTGCGTAAGAATGCTCTTACATTTTGTGTCTAAATATTGCTAATATATTGAGACACATAGATATATTTGCTAATATTTCTTTTGTCTCTCTCCCTCATTTCTTTTCCAGGTATTCTTTTGGTAAGTGTGAATTTTTTCCCTCTTTTTAGAAATAAGTTCTGTCTTATATTAATATTCTGTGTTCCTGTTTTTTTTTATGAGTTGCCTCTTAAAGAACGTTTTTTAGAAGTTTAAAAAGAAGCAAAATGTTTTAAAGTACAGAGTTAAATGTGGGTGGGCTCTGCAGTATCATGGTAGTGGTTGATGGTTCTGGAAGGGGGTGGGGGTGTGTGGGGGTGGGGGGGGCATGACTGCTTGTAACTTTGCCCCAGGGAGGAGGGCTTTACTCACCAGGCTATTCCCTGCAAACCAGGGATTCAAAATTTAGTAAGCAGTGTGTAAATCAGCGGTTCCCAACCTTGTTCCTGGAGATCTACCATCCTGTTGGTTTGCATTTCAACCCTAATCTGGCATACCTGACTCAACTAATTAGCAGCTTATTGAGATCTCTAGCAGTTGAATGAGGTGCGCTTTGTTAGGGTTGGAGTGTAAACCTACAGGACAGTAGATCTCCAGGAACAGGGCAGGGCAGCCCTGCCCTAGCTGTTGAATGAGGTGTGCTTTGTTAGGGTTGGTGTGTAAACCTACAGGACGGTAGATGTCCAGGAACAGGGTGGGGCAGCCACTGATGTAAGTGCAAGCAATCTACTGTGAGACTGCCTCTCAGGCACCATGGCGTTTGGTTGTCCTGCACGTCCCTGATAAACCAGTCAAAATGTGATAATAAATGAGTATTTGCGAGCTGTAGTTATGGCCCTAGAGTTATCGATGATGCACTCTCTTAGCTCTCCTGGTTGAGATTCACTCTCGTGTTAAGTTCGGGGTGTCCTGTTTGTAATGAGTTTTCTCCTGATGGAAGCCATTTTATGATCTGCTTCTCTGGTTGTCATGGCAATCAGGTTGCCAGGCAGCTGGGAAGTGTAGGCGGGGCCTAACCTCTGAAGGCCCGGAGTGTTCCGTTGCTGCCCAGCTGCTGTGTATTAGCCCCTCCCCTTCTGACCTTTGACCCCTGTTTCTCCCAAATTCATTCTGTAAAAAACTGCTTAATGAAGGGTTTACTGGACCAATTGGAGTTTTTGTTAAAATTAGTTAGTGAGGTTGGGTAAGGGGAAGGTGCTGGCAGGCAGTGTTTTGGGGTGTTTGGAAACTGAAGGAAACAATTAGCAGAAAGTAGTATATGTCCATCTGGCGCGTAGCTATGCCACCCCCCCATCCTCCATCAGTGTTGTTGGAAAAAAAGCTGAAGCATTTCCAGATTTCTTAGTGTTCTGCTCTGACGCATATCTGCCTGTTCTTAGTGTTTTGTGTTCATCATCTGACACAGCACTGACACTCCTCATTCAGCTGATACAGCACTGACACTCCTCATTCAGCTGATACAGCACTGACACTCCTCATTCATGCATACTGTGTCTCTTATTGTCTAGATCGGACTGAACTGACCTTTCTCCTCATTAGTATTAGCACTGAAGTTATTCATCTGGCACAGCATGCCCCTCGTTCATCTCGCAGTCAGAATCCTAGCTGATTCAGATGTTCTTAGTGTACAGCACTGCGCACGCCTGTTCTGAGTGTCATATGTTTAATCAGGCTGATACAGCACTGACACTCCTCGATCATCTGACACAGCACTGACACTCCTCATTCAGCTGATACAGCACTGACACTCCTCACTATGCATACTTGTGTTCTTATGTTCTAGATCGGCTGAATGGCCTGTTCTCCTCATTATGTATTGTTAGCTTCCGTTGGAAGCTTCCCAACTGGCCAGAGGAGGCGCTGGTTAGCGATGCGTCGCAGTCAGGATCCAGTCTGATCTGTGAGGTCACCACACGGGTGCGCAAGCTCTTTTGGGTGTCAGTAAGGGTGTTTTCAGAGGCTGTTTCGTAGCCGTCAGGGCCAGGGTCAGGGGCCTGCTGTGAGCTGGGGAGAGGGCGCACATCTGGCGACCCCACTCTCCTGTAATGACGCGTTCCGCGCTGGCGTGCTGGCGTGGGTCTGGCGAGGGCGCGTCCCTCAGCGCCCAAACGCTGGCCGGGACCGTCCCGTCTCTCGTCCCGCTGTGGGGAGGGAAGTGTGCTCATTCTCTCCCTCTCTCCCCCTTCCTCTGTTTCTCTCTCTCTCTCCCCTTCCCCTCCCTCTCTTTCTCTCTCTCTCTCTCTCTCCCCCTCCGTCTCCCTCTCTCTCCCTCTGTTTCTCTCTGTCTCTCTCTCTCTCCCTCTGTCTCCCTCTGCATGTGTTCTGGATAAATGCTGTGGTGTCCTGTCCTCTCTCTCTCTCCCTCCCCTCCCCCTCTCTCTCCCCTCTCCCCTCCCTCTGTCTCCCTCTGCATGTGTTCTGGATAAATGCTGTGGTGTCCTGTCTCTCTCTCTCTCCCCTCCTCCTTGCTTTTCCTGCCTCTCTCTTCTCCTCTCCTCTCTCCCTCTCCCTCTGTCTCCCTCTGCATGTGTTCTGGATAAATGCTGTGGTGTCCTGTCCTCTCTCCAGACGTCTGTGTTTTTGGCTCAGTGTTTGTTCCTCACATAAGTCCTGTGTCTCGTCTGCCCTGCGAAGGGTATGGGCGGGGCCTCGGGCAATTGGGGGGGGGTGGGGGCTCGAGGCACAGCTTTATGGGAAATGAGGATGTGCGTCCCCCCCAGTGTCCAAAACCTCTGACAGCTACTGTGGGTGTGTGTGTGAGTGTAGAGTGTGTGTGTTAACGTGTGTATGTGTGTGTGTATTTGTGTTTGTATGTGTATATGTATTTGGGGATAGGGGGATGTGTCCCCCCCCCTCAGTGTGAGTGTTCCACAGTGTTCTAGTGTTCCATGTTGTGCCCCCCATGAGCCAGCCTAACAAAGACTACCTAACCCTGACCCCCACTATCCCCTACAGTCTGTACCACAGTGGCTATCTCTTACAGTCTGTACCACAGTGGCTATCTCTTACAGTCTGTACCACAGTGGCTATCCCTTACAGTCTGTACTACTCTGACTATCCCCTACAGTCTGTACCGCTCCAACTATCCCCTACAGTCTGTACCACAGTGACTATCCCTTACAGTCTGTACCACACTGACTATCCCCTACAGTCTGTACCACACTGACTATCCACTGCAGACCGTACTCCACTGACTGTATGCTCCCCTACCCACTGTATGTCTGCAGATGGTGATTTTCCAGTTTTACTGAAGAGACTTGAATCTCTGCCTTCAGATGCAGAGGGAGAGGGAGAGAGAGGGAGGGAGAGAGAGAGAGAGGGAGAGAGAGAGAGAGAGAGGGAGAGAGAGAGAGAGAGGGGGAGAGAGAGAGAGTACGTATCAGGGGAACTGTGCCCTTGAAACATGAGCTTTGAGCGTCTGAGTTTAGGGGAAGGAGTGAGAAGCGGAGCAGCAGTGGGAGTTTCACGCCCACAAACAGGTGACAGGAAATCAGAACGCACACATCGGGAGCTTCTGGCCTCCGCGCTTCACCCCTAACACACGCCCCACTAGTGGGGCTTTCGACGGTGCGTTCAGGATTCGGCAAACAAAAAAAAAAAGGAACTTTCCCCGCCCACTTGGGAGCGTAAAGTTAGGAGCAGGAAGTGAGAAACTCAGAGGCCTCCGTGACCTTGACCTTTGAACTCGTGATGTAAGGACATGAAAATAAAAGGCAACGTGACTGGCTGTGTGGAAGGTGAGGGTGGTGGTTGTGATGGAGTCGTCTTTGAGCAGGGGTGCCAACATTTCCCAACATTTATTGAATTGGCCCAATCATATCTTGATCTGACATGTGTATAAGCAACAGCTAGAGTCACAGTCTGCAAGTGTATCCTAGAGATTTCACTGTGCTTAAGTACAGGAGTGAAGCAGCATAGTTCATAGAGCTGTAAGAAATGGTAATCGGTTGGAACAAAAACCAGCATGCGGATCGGGCCTCCAGGACTGGAGTTGTGCACCCCTGCCTTAGAGAGAAGGTGTAGAAGGCGAGGGTGGTGGTTGTGCTGGATATGCGTATAAGAGAGAAGGTGTAGAAGGCGAGGGTGGTGGTTGTGCTGGATATGCGTATAAGAGAGAAGGTGTAGAAGGCGAGGGTGGTGGTTGTGCTGGATATGCGTATAAGAGAGAAGGTGTAGAAGGCGAGGGTGGTGGTTGTGCTGGATATGCGTATAAGAGAGAAGGTGTAGAAGGCGAGGGTGGTGGTTGTGCTGGATATGCGTATAAGAGAGAAGGTGTAGAAGGCGAGGGTGGTGGTTGTGCTGGATATGCGTATAAGAGAGAAGGTGTAGAAGGCGAGGGTGGTGGTTGTGCTGGATATGCGTATAAGAGAGAAGGTGTAGAAGGCGAGGGTGGTGGTTGTGATGGAGTCGTTTAAGAGAGAAGGTGTAGAAGGTGAGGGTGGTGGTTGTGTGGATAATGCGTATAGAAGAGAGAAGGTGTAGAAGGACGAGGGTGGTGTGTGCTGGATATGCGTATAAGAGAGAAGGTGTAGAAGGCGAGGGTGGTGGTTGTGCTGGATATGCGTATAAGAGAGAAGGTGTAGAAGGCGAGGGTGGTGGTTGTGCTGGATATGCGTATAAGAGAGAAGGTGTAGAAGGCGAGGGTGGTGGTTGTGCTGGATATGCGTATAAGAGAGAAGGTGTAGAAGGTGAGGGTGGTGGTTGTGGTGGATATGCGTATAAGAGAGAAGGTGTAGATGGCGAGGGTGGTGGTTGTGCTGGATATGCGTATAAGAGAGAAGGTGTAGAAGGTGAGGGTGGTGGTTGTGCTGGATATGCGTATAAGAGAGAAGGTGTAGATGGCGAGGGTGGTGGTTGTGGTGGATATGCGTATAAGAGAGAAGGTGTAGAAGGCGAGGGTGGTGGTTGTGGTGGATATGCGTATAAGAGAGAAGGTGTAGAAGGCGAGGGTGGTGGTTGTGGTGGATATGCGTATAAGAGAGAGCACAGGAAGGGTGATGTCGGTGGACTGGTGAAATCAGACCCTTGTGATGCTCTTATTTATGGTTAGTTAGAGTCTCACTGGAGCACTTCTCTGCTTAGTGTGGGTGGCTAACACAGTCTCATTTATCAGCGCGCTTGACCTGTTCTCTCTCTCCCTCTTTCTCTCTCTCTCTCTCTCTGCTTTTTTGTTCTCTTCCCTCTTTCACATCCTCTTTTTCTATTTCCCTCTCTCACTCCTTTCCTTCTCCCTCTCTCTCTGCTCTCATGACTCTGCACAGATCTGCAATCAGTGCGCTGTCCCTTTAAGAGTCTAAACGCTGTAGAAGGCTCCGCCCACACGCTCAGTGGAGCAGCATCTGAAAATGGAACGGTGTCAAAACTGAAAGGGCTGCATGAATGTCCCCTTTGTGCTAATGTTGGTCTGCACAGCTTACAGTAAACACGCCTGTGATGTAGTGTGTGTGTGTCAGTCAGTCAGTCTGTGTTTGTTTGTGTGTGTGTATGTATGTGTATGTGAGTGTTTGTGTGTGTGCATGGTTGACAGAGAGTGAGTGAGATACAAAGATACAGTATACATATAATGATTTATATCCTACATTTGTGCGTGTGTGTGTGTGCATGTCTGTGTGTATGTGCGTGTGCCTGTGTCCGTGTACATGTGTGTGTGTGTCTGCGTGTGTGTGTGTGTGTCTGTGCGTGTGTGTGTGTCTGCTGTGGTGTGTGTGTGTGTGTGTGTGTGTCTGTGCGTGTGTGCGTGTGTCTGCGTGTGTGTGTGTGTGTGTGTGTCTGTGCGTGTGTGTGTGTGTGTCCGTGTGACCGTGTGTGTTGAGTTTGGCAGCAGACTCTATGTACGGATGTATGAACATCCTTGCATAGTACATTCAGCCTGTCTCATACACTCATTCATCTGCAGTGTCCTGGCACCTGAGACTGAAGAGATCCGGTTATTTACGTCTCCCTGAAGTCCCGTAGCATCCCATAGCATCCCATAGCGCTACTCAGTTGTGTTTGTGTTACTCATCTTAGCTCCTGACCTCAAAGTGCTTTACAGTGAATCAGTGAGGGGGGGGACTCATTTCAGCCCCCCCCCGCCCCCGCCTTGGTGATGCAGTTACCTCTCAGCACCTCATCGCTCGCTGGATGTCAGCCGAGGTGGAGGGGGAGGGATTATTAAGCCAGTTAAAATGGGGGACTGGTTAGATGGCTGTATTGAGTGTGGCTGGGAGGCCAGGGCACATCAGCCAGTCTTGTTGCCCCTCTCACTGCTTTTCCAAGGAAGTCAATATTATGTTTTTTTTTTTTTTTTTTAAATAACATGACAAAAATGGCAGTTTTTTTCTCGTGTAGGACATTGTAGAAGTTCAGCATAACTTTACACCAGGCTCCTCCTCCATAACTGGGTTCCTCCTGAGATTTCTTCCCATTGGGGAGTTTTTTCTCCCCACTGGGAAGTTTTTACCTTGCTTGCTTGCTTGCTTTTTGGGGGTTCAGGCCTGGTGTCTCCCCTGTTTTACTTCTGTTACTCTGTAAAGCGCCTCTGTGACAGTTCTCTGTAAAAAAGCTGTGTTCAAATGAAATAGATTTGGCTTGATTTGAGTTGATGACTGCTTTCGACGGCCATATTCCCGCGTCTGTATCTCAACTTCCTGTTTCCCCTTTTGATACATTCAGCACATAATCTTCTTCTTTGATTGTTGTTTTTATCCGTATAGTGCTCACTGTTTGTTATGCCCCCCCCCCCCACCCCCACCCCCCAGGGGTAAAATATTCCTCTGTGCCCCCTGCCCCGCACCGCCCCCAACACCTGTACAGCCCCCAGCGATTGGGAACATCTGCTAGGGCGGCAGGGCGAGGGGCAGGGGGCGGGGGGGGGGTCGGTCTGAATGGCTTCGGAGAGCGTCCCATACTGCCAGGCCAATTGAGAGGTCACTTAACTGGGAGACAGGGGCGCCCACGGGTCACTTCCTGTTTCCTGCACAGAAGGGGGCTCATGAAACATGCTCATTGGCCCTCCTGTATTTGTGAATGCTGCACACCCTGCACGGATATTATCATTGAAATAATAATAATAATAATAATAGCGATAAGAACACCGTGGATTTTGTACTTGTACTGCCAAAGTGTTGTCAGGCGCAGTAATGTTATGACCCTGCTGACTGAGGCTCGCTGGATGATGGTTTATCTTGTGTTTACCTGACCTGAACGTTTTACTCAGGGCTTAAAGCAGGGCTGCCCAACCCTGTTCCTGGAGATCTACTGTCCTGTAGGTTTACACTCCAACCGTGACAAATCACAGCTCATTCAACAGCTAGAGCAGGGCTGCCCAGCCCTGTTCCTGGTGCTCTGCTGTCCTGTAGGTTCACACTCCAACCCTGACAAATCACAGCTCATTCAACAGCTAGTGATCTCATTGAGTTGCTGATTAGTAGATTTAGTGGATTAGTATATCCAGGACGATCTTATTGATCGGTTTGGCAGTTACAGCATTGATCATTTCAGTGGATACACAGGCTTGTCTTTCATAAAATATAATATTGTTGTTTCAGCAGTTTTTACCCTACGATTATTAGAGGTGATTGATAGCTGTGACGTGATTGGTCAGTGGTGCCCGTTAACAGGACTGATCGTTTTAAGGATTGCACCCTCAGCCCTCGGGTCTTCAACGAGACGGTTAATGTGGTGGTTTCCCCGGTTACTAATGGCTGTCGTTAGGGGGGGCTGTTATCTGTGATAGTGTTATCGACTGGTGATGTCCCAGCGATGTGGTTATCATTTTAACGGAAAAGCCCAAAGACCCTTAAGCCCGACACTGCCATTAATGGGGACAACATTATTGCTTCCATGTTTGCAGGTCCAGTATTCACAATGTGTATGCGTGTGTGTGTGTGTATGTGTGTGTGTGTGTGTTGTTTGTGTGTGTCTTGGGGGGGGGGGGGGGGCTGTGTATGTGCGGGTGTTGGGGGGTGGGGGGGTGGGGGCTGTGTGTTGTTTGTGTGTGGATTTTGTGTGTGTGTGTGCATGCGTGTGCGCACGAGAAAGAGGAATAGAAAGAGAGAGAGAGAGAGACAGGGCCACAGAAAAAGAGGGAGAGAGAAAGGTGGGGAAAGAGATGAGATGGTGGGAGGTGGAAGAAGCATAGGAAAGATGGAGAGAGAGAGAGAGAATGAGAGAAGGAAATGGGGAGACTGAGGGAAACTAAAAGGGAAGTAGAGAGCTCACTGTGTTTCATATTTATGAAGGCTGGGTTGGGGAAATCAGGGGCATTAATCTCTGAAGGAGAGAAAGAGAGAGAAGAGGAAGAGGGGGATGTAAAGGAGAGAGAAGAGGAAGAGGGGGATGTAAAGGAGAGAGAGAGAAGAGGAAGAGGGAGATGTAAAGGAGAGAGAGAGAGAAGAGGAAGAGGGTGATGTAAGAGAGAGAGAGAGATAGATGTGGAGGGCATTCACTTTTCAGTTTTACACTGCTTTTGAAGTGTGTAAGACTGATGATCACATTACATACACACACACACACACACATACACACCTACACACACACTCTCTCTTTATCCCTGTCTCTTTCTCTCTCTCACACACACACACACACTCTCTTTATCCCCCTGTTTCTCTCTCTCTCTCTCTCTCTCTCTCTCCTGCACACACACGCACATGCACACACCCACACACAACACACGTCCTGTATATCGGTATGAAGCTCAGAGCTGTGTTGCTCTGCTACGGTAACTGCTGTGGGACGCTTTGCATGGAGAGGCACAGGACAGGCTGTGGAGGGGTGAAAACTGGCCTGATTTGGGTATTCAAACCCTGGCTTTCCCTCTCACTCTCCCCCCTCTGTCCTGTCCTACATGCAAAGCAGCATGCAAAGAGAAGTTCTGCATTTCCCTCTGACTGACTCGGGACTGCCCTGTGAGGCAGCTTCTGTGCTTCAGCCCAAAGCCTGGGGCTGTCTGGGGCTCCTAATGCCCTCTGGGTGAGAGAGAGGGAGAGGGAGGGAGGGAGCGGAGGGTGAGAGAGAGAGAGAGAGCGAGAGAGAGAGTGAATGAGAGAAAGGTGGGTGAGAGAGTGAGAGAGAGAGAGCGAGAGAGAGAGAGAGTGAATGAGAGAAAGGTGGGTGAGAGAGTGAGAGAGAGAGAGCGAGAGAGAGAGTGAATGAGAAAAAGGTGGGTGAGAGAGAGAGAGAGAGAGAGAGAGAGAGAGTGAATGAGAGAAAGGTGGGTGAGAGAGAGAGAGAGAGAGAGCGAGAGAGAGAGAGAGTGAATGAGAGAAAGGTGGGTGAGAGAGTGAGAGAGAGAGAGCGAGAGAGAGAGTGAATGAGAAAACTCGTGACTCGTGACTCGTGTCTGACTCAGGTTGGGAATCGGCTGCTGAGTTATTAAACTGTGACTCGTGTCTGACTCAGGTTGGGAATCAGCTGCAGAGTTACTAAACTGTGACTCGTGTCTGACTCAGGTTGGGAATCGGCTGCTGAGTTATTAAACTGTGACTCGTGTCTGACTCAGGTTGGGAATCGGCTGCAGAGTTATTAAACTGTGACTCGTTTCTGACTCAGGTTGGGAATCAGCTGCAGAGTGATTAAACTGTGACTCGTGTCTGACTCAGGTTGGGAATCGGCTGCTGAGTTATTAAACTGTGACTCGTGTCTGACTCAGGTGGGAATCGGCTGCAGAGTGATAAACTGTGACTCGTGTCTGACTCAGGTTGGGAATCGGCTGCAGAGTGATTAAACTGTGACTCGTGTCTGACTCAGGTTGGGAATCGGCTGCAGAGTTATTAAACTGTGACTCGTGTCTGACTCAGGTTGGGAATCGGCTGCAGAGTTATTAAACTGTGACTCGTGTCTGACTCAGGTTGGGAATCAGCTGCTGAGTTATTAAACTGTGACTCGTGTCTGACTCAGGTTGGGAATCGGCTGCAGAGTGATTAACCTGTGACTCGTGTCTGACTCAGGTTGGGAATCGGCTGCAGAGTGATTAAACTGTGACTCGTGTCTGACTCAGGTTGGGAATCGGCTGCAGAGTGATTAACCTGTGACTCGTGTCTGACTCAGGTTGGGAATCGGCTGCAGAGTGATTAAACTGTGACTCGTGTCTGACTCAGGTTGGGAGAGCCAGCTTCTGGAGACGGGCTTTTTGGGAATCTTCCTGTGCCCCCTGTGGAGCCTGTCGCAGGTGCCCCTCCGCTGCCCCCCGTCCCGGGTCACCATCTGGCTGTTCCGATGGCTCATCGTGCGCATCATGCTGGGGGCGGTGAGTCCTGCACCGAAAACGCACCCAAACGCTTCCGGAATGCTCCGGGAAACCCAGGGTGTTCCTGCAACGTCCCGGGAACGCTCCGGGAACATCCCAGGAATGTTCCCAAAACTCTCTGGGAATGACCTTTGGGTGCACCTGGAACGTGGCTGGAACACCCTGGGAATTCTCAGAGAACGTTCCGGGAACATTCCCAGTACTACATGGTGAACACTGGGAATAACGCTCCGGGAACGCTCCAGAAACATTCTGGAGATGCCTGCGGCGCATGGCGATCGCTTGGCCTTGCTCCCGGTCGTGCTGATTGGCCCTAAGACTTCTGCTTCTGCTGTCAGTAATAAGCTCCAAACCTTGCTCTCTTGTCTACTGCAGTCTCCACTCAGTTCCTGGAGGCCGTGTCTGAATTTAAGGGGAATTAAAAACAGAACCCCCCCCCCCTGCTTTTGGGCCTGTGGGGGTCACAGCCTACAGCAGGTCTGATTATTGTGAGGCATTTTATTAGCACTCCTGCTGTTTCTACACCTTAAGCTGCTAGAAGCTTTTGTCCTTTTTTTCAGTCCATCCCACCCCCTTCCACTCCCCAACCCTCTGAAGTAGTGTATGAGAAACACAGACAGGCAGGCAGACAGACAGACAAGCAAACAAACGGACGGACAAACAGACAGACAGACAGGCAGACAGACAGACAGGCGGATGGACAGACAGACAGACAGACAGACAGGCAGGCAGGCAGGCAGACAGACAGACAGACAGACAGGCAGACAAGCAGGCAGACAGACAGACAGGCAGGCAGGCAGGAAGGCAGTCGGACAGATAGACAGGCAGGCAGGCATGCAGTCAAACAGACAGACAGACAGGCAGACAAGCAGGCAGACAGACAGACAGACAGACAGGCAGGCAGGCAGGCAGACAGACAGACAGATAGACAGGCAGGCAGGCATGCAGTCAAACAGACAGACAGACAGGCAGACAGACAGACAGACAGGCAGGCAGGCAGGAAGGCAGTCAGACGGATGGATGGACAGCTCATCTCCATGGTGAGGACCTTGGCTGGGTTCTGTTTTCTGCTAAGCACAGAGGTTGCCATGGCGCTGAAGGTGGTTTTTCTATCAGCCCAGCATGGCGGGCAGTCAGGGGGGGGGGGGGGTTGTTGGGGGGGTGGCTGTGCCTTTTCGAACATTTCAGAGCCAAGAACATAATTTAATTTAAGTGCTTACAACTGTAAAAATCGAACTCATTTCCCTGAGACACAACGTAATTACGACATGGGGAAGGAAAGCGAGAGCCAAGGGTTTTTTTCTCCAGGAAGAACCAGACTTTGATTTTAATGAAGTTCTGTTTGGAGACTGTGCTGTTGGATTAAATAGGAAGTCTCAAAATAAAATAAAATGAAATAAAGGTTTAAAGGCTTCTGCTTCTGATAAAAGCAATGTGCACACAAAGCCCTGTCCTTTTACTGAATCGTCCTGTAAATAATGGTAAAGGAGCTTTTTTCGATCGGTTTTTAAATAACTGCACTTGCAGGATCAGTTGGATCCACTTTCTTGATCTGTTTGATTCGGGTTCTGCTGGCTGGAACAGTTTTGTAAATGGTTCCAGTCAAAAGATCAGCTGAATTAAGGATCCACAGACTGGATGAGTCTAGTAAAGGATCAGTTTTCTAATGGACCTGCTTGTAATGGATCCATTTCATAGATCAGTTTTGTAAGGAATCCACTGGATGGTACAGTTTGGTATACAATTTTTCTCCTCCTCTTCTTCTTCATCCCTCTCATGCCAAGCTGACATCAGGACAGGAAGAAAGTCAGTAAATGTGGTCTTTGTTTGTGTTCCTTCTTGATTGGTTCTTTTGCTTTTGATTTAGAATTTTGCTTCTGCGCTTCTTTCTAATGCCCCGTTTCTGCCATTTAGAATACTCACAACGCAGACGCGAGTGCAAAGGTCAGGGGTCAAAGTGCAGTAATTCTGACAGAGGGGGGACAGTGCAGTCCTAAGAGAGACAGCGAGTGTAAGAACAGCGGACTCCACTGACAACTTCTCACCTTCCCTTTTCAACATTAAACTAAGTCACACAAACAAAGAACAGAACCACCCTGAGGAGCGTTAGACTCCATGAAGTAAATAAACAGCAGCGCAGAGCGCGGGAGTCACCCCGATGGGGTGTTGGAGAGGTACGTGGCGCGTCGCTCTCTCTCTCCGTGCGGAAACGATGCTGGCTCTACCCACAGCGGGGGAGACGTGAGCGAAGGACTGTGGCTCAGCGCTGTCGGCTGGCTGTCGGTCCCCTTCAGCAGGGAACATCCCTCAGGCACGGCAGGAGTCTTCTTCACCCCTCCACCCCCCACCTCCGTCTCTCTTTTCCCCCAAAAAACTGTTTTTCCACTAATCGAAGTTTGCAAATGTGAGACATTGCGTATTTCACTTGCCCAGTGTCTGACTGTCAGATTTGAAATCCGGTTGAGCGTTTTTTTTTTCTTTCTTTTTTTTCTTTCTTTCTTTTTTCTTTTCTGTGGCGTGCTTTTCAGCGTTCAGGATGTTTGATTATATTTGGCAGACGCATCTGAAGGGATCGTATTTCTTTTTTTCTACTCTTTTTAGTTTTTTTGGTTCCCCAGTGCAGCATTCCTGCGGCCCTCTGTCACATATCAAAATGGCCGCCCTGCTCATCCTTCTGTGTGTACACTTCGTCCCAGAGAGGGCCCAGATTTTACACGCCGTTTAATAGGGGCGACATGGCTCAGGAGGTAAGACCGATTGTCTGGCAGTCGGAGGGTTGCCGGTTCAAACCCCGCCCTGGGCATGTCGACGTGTCCTTGAGCAAGACACCTAACCTCTAAACTGCTCTGGCGAATGAGAGGCATCAATTGTAAAGCGCTTTGGATAAAAGCGCTATATAAATGCAGTCCATTTACCATTTAATACACACAGGCGATGCGTCAGTAGCTTTTCAGCAGCAGAGCGTCAGCCTGAAGCCGACTGGGCAGTTTGCGCTTGATGGACGGAGTGTAGCACAGTGGCTAAGGAACTGGGCTTGTAACCGAAAGGTCGCAGGTTCGAATCCCGGGTAGGACACTGTCATTGTACCCTTGAGCAAGGTACTTAACCAAAATTGCTTCAGTATATATCCAGCTGTATAAATGGATACAATGTAAAAATGCTATGTAAAAGTTGTGTAAGTCGCTCTGGATAAGAGCGTTTGCTATATGCCTGTAACGTAATGTAATGTAATGATAGAGAAGGCAGTGCTTGCATTTAAACTGTGGAAATATGATCATGGGGTCAGAGGTTGCTTCCCGTGACCCCGGTTAACGTGATGAAGATTAAGCCGTCGTTGAAGACGTGTCCCACACCACGCGGGAAATGAATCCGACTCTGCTGGAGTCACCAAAAATCTTCTTTTTTTTTTCTCTCTGCACCAAAAACCAGGAAGAGGCAGAACAGGGGGGACTACTCTGTGGGACAGGGTCTTAGGCGGGGTCCCTTAATTGCGCTTTGCTCGCCACCTAGTGGTAACAGAGTGGTACTGCTGATGATTTGGGGGGAGCTCTTGAATCGGACTTTGTGTTGGTTGGAGGTACAGGTGGACGCTAGGCTGTTCCTGGGGCTGCAGAGGCACCTGTGTTCTGTCTTACATTTTACAATTTACTCATTTAGCAGCTGCTTTTAACCAAGGAACCTTACAAATGTGCATTTCACCTGGTGAAGAAACACGGTTAAGAGCTAGAGGCAAAATAACTGCACAAAATAAGTGCAGTTGTTGAGGTGCCTGTGAGGCAGAGAAGGGTTGTTCTTTTTAAAAATAGAAATTCATTGTGGTGAATTCTTAAAATGTTGGATTTTACAGCCAAGTACTAAATATGAGCACTTAAAGATTATGTTCATTTGCCCCATTACTTTGGATCCCTCAAAATTTGGGGGGGGGTGCGCTATGTATCAGACAGGCTGCAATTGCATGGTCCACCTGCATATATATCTGTCTATGTTTGTATATATTTATACACACACACACACACACACACACACACACACACACACATACACACACACGATCCAGTTGTACGAAATGAGTGGAAAGATGGTGCCTGAGGCCGCACCAGTAAAAAGTGCTGTTGCGTTTTGTTCTGTTCGGTCTTCCAGGCAGAAAGAACATTATGGCCGCTTCGTGGTCCCACTCTTTCCTGCTCTCTCTGTTTGGCTCCCTTTGGCTGATTTGTGTTTTCGGTTTTGAGTTTCTGACACCTTTATGGTGCGCACGCAGGACCTCACATAACATTATTCACCGAGCAAATCTAAAGAATTAAACGTGTGCCTTTACGTTATTACTCTCCCGTTTAAAATTCTGGCTCGGGTCTGGGCTCTGGCTGGCTGGGGCATTGTAAACATGCCAAGCCTCTCCCCGCCTTCTTTTTTACTGTAACTCTATTACTGCAGAATATGTACATGAATATGATTAAAAACAAAGGATTTTCTGTAAATGAATGTGTTTGAAGTGCTGCAGCCTCTCCCTGGCTACAGCTGAAACCTGGATTATTCCAGTATTTACTCTGTTACTCGCTATCAAAACAGCAGAAGTTTACTTTACCGTACTATACTTCTGCTCTGTCCTTTATCTGGACTCTAGTGTACCAATACTGCGCTAATAACACAGAGGACGCTAATATGCGGCTAAGGGGTGGGACTACAGTCACGTGCGGAAATAAGAATAGAAATATTAAATAAAACATTTTGTTAAAAAAAAAAAAAGGTCTCTCTTCTTGACAACATTTATTTGTTGTGTTGAACTTGCGCTCCTGCAAAGAAGCACCAATTACTGTGACAATCACAAAACGCCTGTCTACGCAAGTCATTTTCCTTTGTTTATAGATGACAATATTTTCTGTTCGAAGCCACAGGAGATACCAATTGACAGACATGTAATTCTGGAAAAAGCCCAATTTGTCTACCATAAGTTATTTATGCCTTTCTGTCTGTAAAATAAGCACTTCTAAGTGTCCATCCTCTCTAGTTTCTTATTTATTGTCATCATAAATAAATAATTAAAATAAAATATAAAACCCCGCTTTTGATGTTTCACGTCCTTCCGAAAGACGCGATGTCACCAGATTGTCGTGTGATCCGCATGAGACGTTGAGTAAGCCTCGCTGTCTCTGCGTCGCCCGCGTTAGCTTCGCAAAAACGAAAAAAAAAAACAGAATCTGCGGCAAAAACAATTCTCTCATTTCACGACTGGTTAACCTAGGAAAAGGGGGATGACGTGCGAGGCATGAAAGAGTGTCAGTAATCTGTTTTTCCGCAGAAAGATGCTCTTTAAAGCTGTTTAATATGATTTATGCGGTTTTACCTCCCTCTCTTTTGATTTGATCGAGCTTTTTCATCGCTTCATTCTGCAGTGGAGAATGAGGATCTGTGTTTCAGCTTCTCCTCACTGTGGGTCCTTAAGACGCAGTGTGCGATAATGCTCACATAAATACCCATGGCCATGCAGCTGACCTTGCAGCAGAGATCACTTCACTTACAGTGCAATCACAAGCGTGACACTGTTTGCCTGTGCGTGTGTGTGTGATTAGGGTGGGTGTGTGTGTGTGCGTGTGAAATTATGGTGTGTGTGTGCGTGTGTGTGATTATGGTGTGTCTATGTCTGTGTGCGTGCGTGTGTGCGTGCATGTGAGTGTGTGTGTGATTATGGTGTGTGTGTGTGTGTGTGTGTGTGTGTGTATGTATGTGAGATTATGGTGTGCGAGCGTGTGTGCGTGCATGTGAGTGTGTGTGTGATTATGGTGTGTGTGTGTGTGTGTAATAAGGGTGTGTGTGTGTGTCTGTCTGTGGTACCACTGGGACCGTGTTGGTGTGGATTAGTTTCAAACGGATGATTCTTAAACAGGATGTATTGGGTCAGTGGGACTGGGATCAAACGCTGACTCAGCTCCTTCATCCTGTTTCTCTCCCAGCATCCCTCTGTGTCCCAGAGGCCTTCAGGAGGAAGGGGCGGGGCTACAGCGACCCTTCTGCTCGGTGTGGCCGGCTGAGGGAGGCGGTTTGGTATTTCAGATTTTGGGCTGTGATGTACGGGGCTTAGGGCTACTGACCTGGGTACTGTAAGGAGAAGGGTGTGGGACTTCGAACCTGAGGTGTAGGTAGGGTTGCCAGATTTAGAACTTGCACACGCATGCAGTAGGTGTCAGAGGTTAAAGTTTGATTGTGAAAGTGTGGGTTGGAGGCGTGGGGGGGGGGGGGGGTGGTCAAGGAGGAAAACAGTGTAAGAGTGCAGACTGAATCCATTGCGGTCAAATTTCAGTTCGTTTTGCATAAAAAGGCTGGATAAATTGACTGGATGGGACTGGACGTTCTGGTCCAAAACTAGGCATCTGGCAACCTTAGGTGTGGTGTGGGCAGTGCAGTTTGTGATGTGGGGTGGGCCCAGGGTGTGGTGGGTGTATGGGGTGTAATATTTGGGGTGCAGGATGTTGAAATGAAGCCCATGTCACTGGGGATAACGGCTCTGACCCCTGACCTCTGACCCCGTAGCTAGACGCTCAGTACTGTACCCTGCTGTGCTCAGTCTGAGAGTTAGAGGCGTCTTTCTGTGCTTAATTCAGCCTTTAAAACGCGTCCCTTTTTCTGTATTTGATGAAACGTGGATGTCCCTCACAAGAATAATCTTCAGTTTGAGGCCTGGCTGATTTATCTGTTCTAAATTACAGGGCTTATATTCAGCGTCTTTATTTGGCTTTTTTCTTCCTGTTGCCATGGAGTCAACAGCCTTTCCCTCCAAACTCTTTCATTTCCCTGTCATTCCATAACCTTTTTTTTTCAGTTCAGGTTTTTCTTCTTTTTTTTTGACCTCGAGTCATTTATTTTTCTTTTTAGTTCCTTTTTAGTGATTTCATAGCGGTGAGTTATTACCATAACGACTGTTGTCGAGATCTCTTGTGGCCAAAACTGGCATTCTGGTTTTCGGTCTGGAAATGAACTCCTGAAATGATCTTCGTTTTTAAAAATAAAACACTTGTCAGGTCCCTCTTGTCTGCAGTTTTCCAAAATGGAGGACAGGTTTCGCGTGAACACGGTGTGTCAGCAAAGTTAGCCATCGCTAAAATGCGTCATCATGTTAGCTGGATGTTGACGAGATCAAATCTGAGGTGTGTGGAGAAAACTCAATTTCTCTGGGTGAATTTTATTGCAGAGATGGGCCTGCGGCGGAGTGGGTGTGTGTGTGTGGGTGGGTGGGTGGGTGGGTGGGGGGGGGGGGGGGGTGCCAGGAGAGGGAGGGGGGTACATAGTCTGGCATTAGTGAAATCACATTTTTAGTGAGAAAAAAAAATACATTCCAGGACTCCTTATTTGATTAGACTTAATCTCATAAATGCAAGAATGTGCTTGGATAAATAGCAATACATACGAATGAGTTATTCCTGTCAGCAAATTTCTTCCCCTCCAACCCCCTCCGGCTCGATCTGTCTGTCCTGGCAATCAGTAATGTGGGGCTCAATTATAGTACTGCCCTCTATTGCATTAGGGAAAGCAGGGGCAGGGTGAGAGACTCTGTTTCTGAGAAGGGTCCCACGATGTGTGGCAGAGACGTGACTAAAAGGTGCCTGCGTGCGGTGACCCTTGACCCCGTGACCTCTCTCCCTCTCCCCCTCGTTCTGCCTCCTGGATATCTGTTGCTCTCTCTCTCTCTCTCTCAAGTTCAAATTCAAATTCGCTTCATTGGGATGGCCAAACCTCCATGTAGTTTTGGCGAAACAAATGTCAGCATAACCTGTAAATGGATAATAACAATATGGAGGACGTAGGAGATTCTCTCTTCCTCCCTCTCTCCATTTCTCTCTTTCCTTCTCAGATAACACAGGGTCGATTCCATTGCCATTCTCTGCTTATCTCGCTCTTCTTTCTCTCTTCTTTCCTTTCCTCTCTTTCTCCCTCACTTGCTCTCCCTCTCTTTCTCCCTTCTCTCTCACTCTTCCCGCTCTCTCTCCTCTTTCACTCTTTTCCTTTCTAATTCCATTGCCATTTTCTGCATCTCTCTCTCTTTTCCTTACTTTCCTCTCCCTCCTTTTCTCTTTCTCCCTCACTTGCTCTCTCACTCCCCCTCCCTCTTTCTCACTCCCTCTCTCTTGCTCTCCCCCCTCTCTCTTTCCCTCTCTCCAACTTGCTGCTTACTGCTCAGCCAAAGAGGCTTTAAAAGTTGATGTGGTCTTTGGTTTTTAGATCTGAGCTCTTTAGCTGGGGGCAACAGGCCCATGACAGGGTTTGTGTGAAGGAGGATCTGAAGGTAAATCAAGGTGAATTATTGTAGTTAATAAGAAAACTGAAGCTTATTGGAATGAAAGTATCTGGCCTTAAAAGATACAGCACAGATCACAGCAGTCTTTTATAGAATCTTCATATGACTGTGTTGTAGATACATTTCCTGCAGTACTTGGTTCCAGCTCTACAGTGGGAAAGGGCTATAATGAGCCAGCCTGGTTCAGCTCTACAGTGGGAAAGGGCTATAATGAGCCAGCCTGGTTCCAGCTCTACAGTGGGAAAGGGCTATAAAGAGCCAGCCTGGTTTAGCTCTACAGTGGGAAAGGGCTACAATGTGCCAGCCTGGTTCCAGCTCTACAGTGGGAAAGGGCTATAATGAGCCAGCCTGGTTCAGCTCTACAGTGGGAAAGGGCTATAATGAGCCAGCCTGGTTCCAGCTCTACAGTGGGAAAGGGCTATAATGAGCCAGCCTGGTTCCAGCTCTACAGTGGGAAAGGGGTACAGGGATTTTGATGAGAGAGGTAGAACTTGTACAATTTCCCATTGGCTTGTGCTGTACTTTACTTCCTCATTCTGAGACTCATCAATCTTGCTGCGCGTTGGGCTTCGCTGGCGGAGAGCAGATTTTCCTTGCAAATGAACGCTAGCGATCGCCCGCGGCACAGACGCGCTGTCTGGTCACGTCTGGCACATAGCTGTCAGTTTGTCAGGCTGTTGCCTGGTTTCATCACCACCTGTTAAAAGCATTGGGTGTCCCTCCAACGCCAGTCCTGCATTGTCTGCGGGCTTATTTTGGGGTTTCCTTTCCAATGTCAGCCTCGGCACCCTGAACTCTTTAGCCAATCGGTGACTTTTTAGATTCTTAGTGCTGAAACGCAGCAAGAAATACCAGCAGACACTGTGGCCCTCTGGGAATTGGAGTTTGAGATCCTTGGTTTTGAGTGCGGCTTGCACTGTCTATATGTGTGTGTGTGTGTGTGTGCGCATGTGTGTGTCTGTGTTTATGTGTGTGTGTGTGTGTGTGTGAGTATGTGTGAGTATGTGAGTGTATGTGCGTGTGTGTATGTGTGTGTGTGTGTGTGTGTGTGTGTGTGTGTCTGTTTTGTGTGTATGTGCGTGTGTGTGTGGTATGTGTGTGCGTGTGTGTGTGAGTATGTGCGTGTGTGTGTGTATGTGTGTGCTTGTGTGTGAGTATGTGTATGTGTGTGTGTTTGTGTGTGTATGTGCGTGTGTGTGTGAGTATGTGTGTGTGTGTATTTGTATGTGCGTGTGTGTGTGTGTGTGTGTGTGTGTGTGTTGTGCGTTGTGTGTGTTGAGTATGGTGTGGTTATGTGTGTGGTGTTTGTGTGTGTGTTTGTGAGTTGTGATGTTGTGGTGTGTGTGTGTATATATAACACAGCGCCCCCTCCTGTCTGGGATGGTACAGTACACACACTGTGACACCCGTGGTCCTGCAGGCACGTAGGCCTGGCCATCGCATGACCGGAACGTTCCGTTCTCCGCCGGCTTGTTTTTGCGATAGCGTGCCAACTGGAACAGATAAAGAGTCGCACGCATTTGATTACCCCCCCCCCCCCTCACAACACCCCCCCACCCCCCCCACCAACACCCCACACCCCCCCCCACCCGCCCCCCGCCGCCCGCCCCACCCCCCCGATGATGCACTTCGTCGCACCGTTCGCCCGAAAGGAACACCGGAAGTGAAAACGGGCCGTTTCCCTCCCTGCCTTCGCCCTTTTCACAGATAACAAGCGCTCGTTTCAGACCTGCGTGATGGCGTGACGGTACATACCGGATTTCAGATGAGTGAGTTCCTCAAAAAACAATGAATTCGTGCAGGGTTTTTTTTTTTTTCTTTTTTTTTGTTCTGTTATTTTAACCAAATTTACACGAGCAACTCAATAGCATTACAGGGGACTATTTCATTGCATTACATTACATTACATTACATTAAATTATATTATATTATATTACATTCATTAGGCAGACGCTTTCATCCAAACCGGGGTACAATAAGGGCATAACAAAAGGTCATTGTAACAGCTACAAAACACAGGTCTGATAAGGTACAGCACTCATTATGTAACAGTTATTCACAGCGTTAACACATTAAATCCAGTTCACACAGTGAGCGTTACTCTGACCAAACCTATGCTAAGTCAGACTAGGAGGCGCTACAAGCTACAGCATTCCTGCCAATGCCGTGCTATTGCAGGGTACACACTGAACGCATCTATTTCACATTATGCCCGGTTGGTCATAACGCTGGAAGCCAGATTATGGGAGAGTGTTCTGCAGACCTGGGGTAAGAGTGTGGGGGTTATAGCTTAACTCTGTGTGTAAGAGTGTGGGGTTATAGCTTAACTCTGTGTGTAAGAGTGTGGGGTTATAGCTTAACTCTGTGTGTAAGAGTGTGGGGGTTATAGCTTAACTCTGTGTGTAAGAGTGTGGGGTTATAGCTTAACTCTGTGTGTAAGAGTGTGGGGTTATAGCTTAACTCTGTGTGTAAGAGTGTGGGGGTTATAGCTTAACTCTGTGTGTAAGAGTGTGGGGTTATAGCTAAACTCTGTGTGTAAGAGTGTGGGGTTATAGCTTAACTCTGTGTGTAAGAGTGTGGGGTTATAGCTTAACTCTGTGTGTAAGAGTGTGGGGTTATAGCTTAACTCTGTGTGTAAGAGTGTGGGGGTTATAGCTTAACTCTGTGTGTAAGAGTGTGGGGTTATAGCTTAACTCTGTGTGTAAGAGTGTGGGGTTATAGCTTAACTCTGTGTGTAAGAGTGTGGGGTTATAGCTTAACTCTGTGTGTAAGAGTGTGGGGTTATAGCTTAACTCTGTGTGTAAGAGTGTGGGGTTATAGCTTAACTCTGTGTGTAAGAGTGTGGGGTTATAGCTTAACTCTGTGTGTAAGAGTGTGGGGTTATAGCTTAACTCTGTGTGTAAGAGTGTGGGGTTATAGCTTAACTCTGTGTGTAAGAGTGTGGGGTTATAGCTTAACTCTGTGTGTAAGAGTGTGGGGTTATAGCTTAACTCTGTGCGTAAGAGTGTGGGGTTATAGCTTAACTCTGTGTGTAAGAGTGTGGGGTTATAGCTTAACTCTGTGTGTAAGAGTGTGGGGTTATAGCTTAACTCTGTGTGTAAGAGTGTGGGGTTATAGCTTAACTCTGTGTGTAAGAGTGTGGGGTTATAGCTTAACTCTGTGTGTAAGAGTGTGGGGTTATAGCTTAACTCTGTGTGTAAGAGTGTGGGGTTATAGCTTAACTCTGTGTGTAAGAGTGTGGGGTTATAGCTTAACTCTGTGTGTAAGAGTGTGGGGTTATAGCTTAACTCTGTGTGTAAGAGTGTGGGGTTATAGCTTAACTCTGTGTGTAAGAGTGTGGGGTTATAGCTTAACTCTGTGTGTAAGAGTGTGGGGTTATAGCTTAACTCTGTGTGTAAGAGTGTGGGGTTATAGCTTAACTCTGTGTGTAAGAGTGTGGGGTTATAGCTTAACTCTGTGTGTAAGAGTGTGGGGTTATAGCTTAACTCTGTGTGTAAGAGTGTGGGGTTATAGCTTAACTCTGTGTGTAAGAGTGTGGGGTTATAGTTACTCTGTGTGTAAGAGGTGGGTTATAGAACCTGGTGTAAGAGTGTGGGGGTTATAGCTTAACTCTGTGTGTAAGAGTGTGGGGTTATAGCTTAACTCTGTGTGTAAGAGTGTGGGGTTATAGCTTAACTCTGTGTGTAACAGGCCTCTCCTTATTCACAGGGACTGATTAAGATCAGAGGAGACCGCTGCTGGAGGGACCTGTCCTGCATGGACTATCACTACGAGGTGAGTGTGTGTGTGTGTGTGTGTGTGAGCGCACGTGTGTGTGTGTACATGTGTGTGTGTGAGCGCGTGTGTGTGTGTGTTTGTGTGTGTGT
This sequence comes from Anguilla rostrata, assembly GCF_018555375.3. NCBI lineage: Eukaryota > Metazoa > Chordata > Actinopteri > Anguilliformes > Anguillidae > Anguilla > Anguilla rostrata. The sequence goes on from NC_057934.1 coordinate 72,023,881, forward strand.
GTGTGTGTGTGTACGTACGTGTGTGTGTGTGAGCGCACGTGTGTGTGTGTACGTACGTGTGTGTGTGAGCGCGCGTGTGTGTGTGTGTACATGTGTGTGCGTGTGTGTGTGTGTTTGTGTGTGAGTGCATATATATCATATATATAGGATAATTTTACTGATGAACGGTTTGGTGGATCAGCTGAAGGAAAAATGTGCGGAATTCATTTTTCTCCGCACATCCCTCCATCCCCCCCCTTCTCCCGAAACTCCACTCATTGCATTATCCCCCTGCCAGACCTCCCCCGCCCCCCCCCCCACACCCCACGTGGTACTTTTCTAATGTGCCCAAATGCAGTTAAACAGTTAGGCCACCATTTAAGGCCATTAGTCAATCGCCGGTGGCAACAAAAGGCCCTTTGTGGGCGTTAGCATGGCGCGCCGTTAGCGTTAGCAGTGCAGAGCGAGCTGGGGCGGGGCGGGGCTGGGGTGGGGCGGGGCGGGACTGGGCAGCACTGGGCGGGGCAGGGCTGGGGCAGGGTGTCATTCTCCCCTCTGCTTTACCACAATTTCTGACTCATAGCATTTCTCATGGCTCAATAACCCTGTAATGAATGAACGGGGGGTGGGGGGGGGGGCCACGTGCCGTCATTGGCTAGCACAAAAGGCTGACCTTGTTCAGGTGATGATTGGCTGAAAGGAGGTGAAGTTCAAGGTTGTGATTGGAGAGTTACAGTAACCGTGTAGTTGGTGATGATTACCATGCTACTCTGCTCTTCCAGTGTTACTGGCCTTCTATCCTAACCCACTCCTGTAAATTTGATTCACATACCTGCACACTTTGTAATTTCTGCTAATTTTGGTTTCAGACAGCAGGTGGTGAGCAATGCAGTTTGCACTTGACTTCCCCAAGGTGGAAGAATCACACAAGCTCACACTCACACTGTCTGCTTCTGGTCGCAAACACACACATGCACATGCATGCATACACACACACACACACGCGCGCATGCGCACACGCACACACACACATGCGCACACGCACACGTACGCACATGCATACACACACACACACACACACACATGCGCACACGCACACGTACACACATGCACACACACACACACACACACACACATACACACACGTGCACACGCACACGTACGCACACACACACACACGTACACTTACACACGCACATGCACACGCAGTCTGGGCAGTGCAGCACGGGGAACAGCAGTGCGTTCTGGGAAGCCCGAGCCCGGTTTCCCCGCTTTTCCCATCATGCTCTCGGTGAGCCGCGGCGCTCTGCGGTAGAGGCGTCCGCGCGTCGAGCGGGAGCTTTGATGGTTTTGGACGCGGCCTGCTCCTGGGATTCAGGGAGTGGCCTTCTTTATGGACCCTGTGGGGGGAGAAGCGGGGATCTTTTTTGCGTGGGACGGACGGAAGAAACCTCATTCTAAAGCTCACACAGCTGAGTGCTCGTTTAAAACCTCCACTGCTTCATTGACTTTATCTTTCCTGTTTTTTTTAATCCTTTTCCACAATGCCCTTTTTAAAATTCTCTCTTTGGAGTTTTCATTGGGTTCACCGGAGGTGCTGACATCAAAAAGGAAGCTCTTCATTGTGACTGTGTGTAGTCTTCCTCGCTCTCTTCCTCAGCCACACCTGCGGCCTCAGCTGCTCTCAGTTCTCTGTGCTCAGACTCCACTTGAATGCTGATCACTGCTCTTTTTGTAGTACTTCCTGCCTGCCGGGCTCCTCGCCATGGAAACGCGGCCAGTGCTGGGATTTGTAGTTCTGATTTTGTAGTTCCCTCTGCATGTGCAGTCCCCATACATGGGTCTGGCCCAAACCACTTTTATTCTTTTGAGCTCAATAAAAGGAAGGCAATCAGCTTTACTTAATGGATGCAACATGCTCAGTGGGGCTTGGTTTTTGAGGTTCACCCATATGAATTTACCAGTACCCCCCTTCACATGTGGAATTCTAATGCCTAAGACCTCCACAGCTTAACCTGGCCCTCAGACAAGTTCAGATCTTTGGCTGAGAACATCATAGGGCTTACCTGGTGGGGAACACAGGAAGTGACATCACAGGAAACAGGGCAATAATCTGTTGTTGTTAGCAGCAGATTAAACTGTTTAATTGAAACAGATCTGCACCACATACGGCCAGTCAGCAGATCAGAAAAAAACATGTGCTCAGTGAATTGTATCCTTAAACTGAACTCTGACAGCAAACCTCTCTTGGCAACGAGTTTATGGCAGATTATGCACAGAAATTCACAACCACTTGAGAGTTCATTGAGCAGCTGGATGGACTGAAAGACCAGAGTTACTCCTGTGGGTACAGAACACACCTCATTTAACTTCTTCTACTTATCTATCTATCCATCTATCCATCCATCCATCCATTTTACCAGTAGTCTTATTGAGATTATCTCTTTTTCAAACACAAGTTCTGGCCAAGAGGCAGGAAGCAATGCAAGAAGTAAGAACAATACAAGACAAGTCAAACAATGCAAAACGGAAGCTACTGGAGCTTTAGTTTAGTATTTACTCCAAAGTTTTGGTTTTTTTTGTTTTGTGTTACATTCATCATGCCAAGGTGACGTTTCACCCTGTTCAGCCAATAAGGGCCCTGGAGAGGGAATTTCATCATCACCACCTCACTCAGTACCCCACCCCCCCCTTCTCAGTCACCACGCTCAGTACCCTGCCCCCCCCCTTCTCAGTCACCACACTCAGTACCCTGCCCCCCCCCAATCCGTAGTCATTAGCACAAGCCGAGAGGCTTTCGGCACATTTGGGGTGGTAATTATGGGACCCCCCCCCCACCCCCTTTCCCAAGAGCAACCAAGCGAGTCTGTTATGAATCAGACAGGACCAGCACAGTCAATTAGAGGCCACCAGAAAGGGGGTCAGGGATCCGGGGAGAGCCCTGCTCCAATCCCGTGCCAGGGTTCGCGTCAGGTGACCCTCTGGGTCAGAGATATCTGGGCTGTTTCAGCCATTTTGTTCCCGGTGTGACGTGGAACAGGAGCAGGCAGGTTCATCTGACGTCTGCAGCTCAAGCGTCGGTGGCCTCCATTGAATCAGCATTTGCACTAAAGGAGCAGGGAGACGCAAGCCTTGCGCTCTTCATTCTCATACTCAGCTGGCCGGGTTTCGGTTTTCACTGATCGCTGAACTCGGCAAACTGTGAAGAAGAAAAAAAATTAATTTAATAAATAATTAAAGCTCTGCCGAGTCCCTGCTGTTGTATTTCTGTCTGTATGTATTTGTCAGGGTGTCTGTCATTTTTTTCCTATTGGTCGGGGGCAGTGGAGGTTTGGATGCGTACAGCACCCCCCCCCCCACCAGCCCCAGTTCACCTCTCAACCGCTCATTGTCACTCTGACCCCAGTTAAAACGCATCTGTTGCTGACACATCTGTCAGCAAGTTCACATCTGTGCACCCCCCTCTGCAAACCCCTGACCCCCCCCATGCCTCCGCCCAGCCCTGAGTTCCTCTCTCCCTCCACCCCCCCCCACCTCCCCACCTCCCCCCCCCCCCTCTGGGTAGTCAGGCAATGAGAGTTTTGGGATGTTTTAGTTTTGTTCGGTGTTACCTACGGAGTTTTAGTTTGCCTCCCGATGGCTGCTGTACGCTCTGAGATTCAGACTGAATCTTGAACCCAGAATTTAGTCCACAGATGAGATTGTGATTGCTACATCGGCCTCAGAATGTTCACTTAAGAACATTCTAATAACATGGGCTATCTGAGATTCGTTCCTTAAAGCGTTTGTTTGTTGACCCTCGTTTCAATGTGAGCTGTGCAAACTTATTCACTAACTTTACAAGATTTATTTTAATTTTTAATTTTCTTTGAGGTCCGGTCTCTCCTGTTCTCTTCAGTTTCGACCTGAACTGGGCTGCCTGCCGCGAGGTCGGTCGGCAGCCTTTGTGATGTCACAATGGCGCCTTTTTTCCTGCCTGCGGAACTGTAACCAGGAAACGGTAGCGAGAGTTCCGTCGCTTTCAGGCTTGCCCGCTCCAGCGGGGTCTTCCCCTGGAGCTGGGATCAGGAGCGTAGTTCCGCATCACGGGCCGCGGCCACACAGACAGCAGGAACTGAGAACCGCTCCGCCCACCCGACGGGCTCAGCCAATCAGGTGGCAGGGGATCGGATTCCTTTAGCAACAGTGTGAGCTGAAGGCTGGAGCTCAAGGTGTTACACCTGCAGTGTTAAATCAACTAAAAGTGTTAAATCAACCTTTACAGGGTTAACTAAACTAAAAGCGTTAAATCAACCTTTACAGGGTTAACTAAACTAAAAGCGTTAAATCAACCTTTACAGGGTTAACTAAACTAAAAGCGTTAAATCAACTCTTACAGTGTTAAATAAACTAAAAGCGTTAAATCAACTCTTACAGTGTTAAATAAACTAAAAGCGTTAAATCAACTCTTACAGTGTTAAATAAACTAAAAGCGTTAAATCAACTCTTACAGTGTTATATAAACTCTGGGTGAACTGATGTCTTTAGCAACCATAAGTTTTCCACACTTCTGGCTCCTGCTGGGCACATGCACTTTGTGCATGTGTGTGTGTGTGTGTGTGTGTGCGTGTGCATGCGTAGTTTGTGTGTGTGTGGTGTGTGTGGTATGTGCGTGCGTGCGTGTGCGTGTGTGTAAATGTGTGGTGTGTGTGTGTGGTGTGTGTGGTATGTGCGTGCGTGCGTGTGCGTGTGTGTAAATGTGTGCGTGTGTGTGCGTGTGCATGCGTAGTTTGTGTGTGTTTGTGCATGTGCATGCGTAGTTTGTGTGTGTGGTGTGTGTGGTATGTGCGTGCGTGCGTGCGTGTGCGTGTGTGTAAATGTGTGGTGTGTGTGTGTGGTGTGTGTGGTATGTGCGTGCGTGCGTGTGCGTGTGTGTAAATGTGTGGTGTGTGTGCGTATGCATGCGTAGTTTGTGTGTGTGCGTGTGTATGCGTAGTTTGTGTGTGTGTGGTGTGTGTGGTATGTGCGTGCGTGCGTGTGTGTAAATGTGTGGTGTGTGTGTGTGGTATGTGCGTGTGTGCGTGTGTGTAAATGTGTGGTGTGTGTGCGTATGCATGCGTAGTTTGTGTGTGTGCGTGTGTATGCGTAGTTTGTGTGTGTGTGGTGTGTGTGGTATGTGCGTGCGTGCGTGTGTGTAAATGTGTGGTGTGTGTGTGTGGTATGTGCGTGTGTGCGTGTGTGTAAATGTGTGGTGTGTGTGCGTGTGCATGCGTAGTTTGTGTGTGTTTGTGTGTGTGCATGCGTAGTTTGTGTGTGTGTGGTGTGTGTGGTATGTGTGTGCGTGTGCGTGTGTGTAAATGTGTGGTGTGTGTTTCTGTAGTGTGTGTGCACACGTGTGTGTGTGTGTGTGCGTGTGCATGCGTAGTTTGTGTGTGTGTGGTGTGTGTGGTATGTGCGTGCGTGTGCGTGTGTGTAAATGTGTGGTGTGTGTTTCTGTAGTGTGTGTGCACACGTGTGTGTGTGTGTGTGCGTGTGCATGCGTAGTTTGTGTGTGTGTGGTGTGTGTGGTATGTGCGTGCGTGCGCGTGTGTGTAAATGTGTGTGTGTGTTTCTGTAGTGTGTGTGCACACGTGTGTGTGTGCGTGTGCATGCGTAGTTTGTGTGTGTGTGGTGTGTGTGGTATGTGCGTGCGTGCGTGTGCGTGTGTGTAAATGTGTGGTGTGTGTGCGTGTGCATGCGTAGTTTGTGTGTGTTTGTGCATGTGCGTGCGTAGTTTGTGTGTGTGGTGTGTGTGGTATGTGCGTGCGTGCGTGTGCGTGTGTGTAAATGTGTGGTGTGTGTGTGTGGTGTGTGTGGTATGTGCGTGCGTGCGTGTGCGTGTGTGTAAATGTGTGGTGTGTGTGCGTATGCATGCGTAGTTTGTGTGTGTGCGTGTGTATGCGTAGTTTGTGTGTGTGTGGTGTGTGTGGTATGTGCGTGCGTGCGTGTGTGTAAATGTGTGGTGTGTGTGTGTGGTATGTGCGTGTGTGCGTGTGTGTAAATGTGTGGTGTGTGTGCGTGTGCATGCGTAGTTTGTGTGTGTTTGTGTGTGTGCATGCGTAGTTTGTGTGTGTGTGGTGTGTGTGGTATGTGCGTGCGTGTGCGTGTGTGTAAATGTGTGGTGTGTGTTTCTGTAGTGTGTGTGCACACGTGTGTGTGTGTGTGTGCGTGTGCATGCGTAGTTTGTGTGTGTGTGGTGTGTGTGGTATGTGCGTGCGTGTGCGTGTGTGTAAATGTGTGGTGTGTGTTTCTGTAGTGTGTGTGCACACGTGTGTGTGTGTGTGTGTGTGTGTGCATGCGTAGTTTGTGTGTGTGTGGTGTGTGTGGTATGTGCATGCGTGCGCGTGTGTGTAAATGTGTGTGTGTGTTTCTGTAGTGTGTGTGCACACGTGTGTGTGTGTGTGTGCGTGTGCATGCGTAGTTTGTGTGTGTGTGGTGTGTGTGGTATGTGCGTGCGTGCGCGTGTGTGTAAATGTGTGTGTGTGTGTGTGTATTTCCCATTAGCAGGGGGCCCTTGTTGGGCAGGGCCTGTGAAGCTGTGTCAGACGGTGCGACTCTGAGACGCTGGACTCAGTTTAATGGCCGCGCTTAGGAGCGTAATTGGTAATAAAGATTAGCATCGACTCCAGCGGCCTGCGCTGTGTAACAGTTCATCTGAGTCATGTTCAGCTGCGGCGGGTTACTGTGCTGCGGTGGGCCGGGGAGCGCTGGGCCCATCCCATCCCTGGGAAACGCTGGAGACAGCTGTGCTCTGTGCTGCCAGGCAGACTCTGTGCCAGCTGGGCACTGCTCTGCCAGTCAGACTCTGTGCCAGCTGTGCACTGCGCTGCCAGTCAGACTCTGTGCCAGCTGGGCACTGCTCTGCCAGTCAGACTCTGTGCCAGCTGTGCACTGCGCTGCCAGTCAGACTCTGTGCCAGCTGGGCACTGTGCTGCCAGTCAGACTCTCTAGGGGCGACATAGCTCAGGAGGTAAGACCGATTGTCTGGTAGTCGGAGGGTTGCCGGTTCAAACCCCGCCCTGGGCGTGTCGAAGTGTCCTTGAGCAAGACACCTAACCCCTAACCCCTAACTGCTCTGGCGAATGAGAGGCATCAGTTGTAAAGCGCTTTGGATAAAAGCGCTATATAAATGCAGTCCATTTACCATTTACTCTGTGCCAGCAGCCTCCAGAGAGTTTTTCAGGTTTTGTGTTTTTGTTGTTTTTTATTTTAGAGATTGGTGTGCACATGCAGATGTAAAGGGAGAGGCACAGGAGGACCCTGATGTCCTGAAGGATAAAACATATCCGCCATATATGCTCATTCTCAATCTCAGCGCTCAGCGGCGACCCCCGCTGGTCAGTTCGGCGCCCGCAGTGTGCCTCCTCCAGCTGCACACGACCAGTCTTCATAATCATATTAAACTTTAGAATATTTATTCATTCATTTATTTATTTGCAAACATTAGAAACAAACAAACACACAAACGACAG
>NC_057934.1:72036349-72071349 GCF_018555375.3 Anguilla rostrata
TGTCAAGCGTATCATCGCAGGCTACCAATGGCTATTATATACAGTTTAAAAACAAAACGGTTGTTGATGACTGATCATACATTTCAACTTGGCTGTCTGAAGTGAGACTGCCACCTAGTGGCTCACCGTTATCACTGCAGTGTAGCGATGCCTCCGGAAACACATTAAAAGCCAGTGTAACTCACTCAAAGGGTAAGTTATACCCTACATTACTAGCTTTAGATATAAACATATTTAAATGGCCGCTTTATAGTTAAACATTTAATCCATGCCGGTATTTCACCATTTCTGAAATAACATCAGTTTATCAGGGGAAAAAAATGGTCAAAAACGTCTTGGCTGTCCTCAGACGTTTGAACAATACTCTGCGTTCCACTCTAGCCCAGCTCCGGTCATGATATCTCAGCGATATCCAGTCAGACAAATTCATCCGTTTACTTTTTGATTTGATGGAACGCTGCAGGCGCCTGATTGGCTAGACTGGTTTCGGCCCAACGCTGTTCGAACCGGAGAAACATGGCGAAACATTAACTCTCACATTCCTCATATTCCACCTAAACACTCCACTAGAATACGTTCCTGAGAGCATTTGAGGTGAGAAGTAGGCCATTGCGGTAGCTGAATCCTGGTTCATATATTACCTGCAATGCCTTGTTTGGCAGTTTGATCTGTGTTTCGTGAGCCTGCACCAGGGATCATCAACTCTGGCCCTCGAATCCAAATCCAGCCCTGGTTTTCTTTTCTCCCGGGTAATCAGTGCTACTGATTGGCCGGACTGTCTTCACACCTGACTCCCGGGTAAAGGGAGGGTGGAAAACCAGCAGTTCTTGGCCCTCAAGGACCGTGAGTTGCTGATCCCTGGTCTACATTATACTAATAATTTGCATATGCAATACTTTATGCAAGTGATTTGGACACAGCGACTCCACCCAGCCCAGAATGCATTTTTCTGATCTGTTTTTCAGGCTGAAACAGTGAGTGCAGGTATGCTTTAATGTTTTCTGTGCCAAAGGCTTAGATCTAGGTTCAGTGTGAAAGTACCTCTCACTGTACTAAGAAGTAGACTTAAGCAACAGCTCAGTTTTGATTCAGTTTCATCCACGTAACATTTTTAATACTTGTATGTATTATATATTAGAAAATAACATTTAAATTTTAACTTTATTTGATGTGACGGACGTGTGGTTGATTGAGTTCTTTGAGGTCGGCCTGACGTGCGAGGTTATCAGGTTCTTTCTGTACAGGGTTCTGAGGTCACTTCCTGCGTGTTGCCCAGGTGACGCTGATTGTGAGCGGGAACCTCAGCTTCCTGAACTGGCTGACGATCGTGCCCAGTCTGGCCTGCTTCGATGACGCGGCGCTGGGCTTCCTGTTCGGGTCATCGGAGGGCGGGGCTAAGCAGGCCGTCCGCCGGATCCAGAGCGACGAAGCTGCTGGGCGTACGCCAGCACCAACCAGAGGTACCCCAACTTTCCCCTGCCTCTACACCAGAGGTACCCCAACTTTCCCCTGCCTCTAAACCAGAGGTACCCCAACTTTCCCCTGCCTCTACACCAGAGGTACCCCAACTTTCCCCTGCCTCTAAACCAGAGGTACCCCAACTTTCCCCTGCCTCGAATCCAGCCATACCCCAACTTTCCCCTGCCTCTAAACCAGAGGTACCCCAACTTTCCCCTGCCTCTAAACCAGAGGTACCCCAACTTTCCCCTGCCTCTAAACCAGAGGTACCCCAACTTTCCCCTGCCTCTAAACCAGAGGTACCCCAACTTTCCCCTGCCTCTAAACCAGAGGTACCCCAACTTTCCCCTGCCTCTAAACCAGAGGTACCCCAACTTTCCCCTGCCTCTAAACCTGTTGTCTGGGTACCTGCCCCCCTGTTGTCTGGGTACCTGCCCCCCTGTTGTCTGGGTAACTGCCCCCCTGTTGTCTGGGTACCTGCCCCCCTGTTGTCTGGGTACCTGCCCCACTGTTGTCTGGGTAACTGCCCCCTGTTGTCTGGGTAACTGCCCCCCTGTTGTCTGGGTAACTGCCCCCCTGTTGTCTGGGTACCTGCCCCTCTGTTGTCTGGGTACCTGCCCCCCTGTTGTCTGGGTAACTGCCCCTCTGCTGTCTGGGAAATCTCCCCTCACATGGCTCCTAGCTGCCCCCATGGAGGTAAAACTTAGTGGCCGGTCACATGGGAAACCTGAGACTTCAATCACACACACACACACACATACACCCCCCCCCCCCCTTCGACCCTCGCCCCCCACCCCCCCACCACCCTGCTGGATTTGTGGCAACATTATGGAGAGGCTGAAACGAGTGTGTCCTTCATAAACAGAACTACAGGAAGCATTTGAGCCTAATGTCGGTTTAATCAGCCTTTATTAATACAGACTTCACCCCACAGAGCTCAGCCTGAGAGAGAGAGAGAGAGAGAGAGCTGGGGGGAAGGGAGCAAGAGACAGAGAGGAGTGGGAGAAAGGTTGAGAGAGGGAGAGGGAAGGACAGAGGCAAGGAGAGAGGGAGAGAGAGAGACAGACAGACGGACGGAGAACGAGAGGGTAATTAATTGAGTATGTCATTGGAAGTGGGAGGGCGGTTTGTTTAGGGTTTGTCTAATAGGCCCCAGTGGGCTCGCTAACGCTTTCTAAGGCCTCTGCGCAGCGATCGCTCCATTAAACGGCTGTAAAAAAATAAATAAAATGAAATTCTGCGGATCTCACTCTGGCGTCTGCGTTTTGAATTAAACCGGAGGCGGGGAAGGGGGCGGGGGGACGGGGGGGGGGGGACAAAAAGACGAGAAGGAGACGAAAGAAAGGAATCCAGACGTTAGTCACAGAAATAGGGGGGTCTCGGGTTAGCATGATTAGCGTTGGTCTCTGTTGGCTCTGGGAGCTTTGGTCTGAGGACGTTCGTACGGACCTGGCCAGACTCCGGCTCCACGTCCGCACACAAGCGGCCCGTGTTCAGCTCTGCGTTCCGCGTTCGACGGGCTCGTCCTGGCGCGAGGTGCTTTCTCGGTGACGAAGGTCACGTCATGTCCTCGTTCGCCGGTGATGAAGCGTGTCCCTTCGCTCCGGGCGGTCCTGCTGATCGCTGACTGTGCCTGGTGTGCGTGAGAACAGCACGCAGGTGTGAGCAGCACGCAGGTGAGAACAGCACGCAGGTGAGAACAGCATGCAGGTGTGAGCAGTACCTGGGCGGATAAGCAGCGGCCGGTGATGCCCGTCAGTGTGGCCGGCGTGTCTCACCGTCTACGCTCACAGAACCGACTGCAGCCGGTCGGCCTTCAAAGACGCTGTTTGCTCCGCCAAACGCGTCTCCCAAACGAGGACGGGTCGAGCCGACCGGTCCTCGCTGACAGTGTGGGGTGTACTCAACGCCCTCCCTGGCTCAGATTCTGTTTGCTGGACACAAAAGTGAGGCAAATTAACAGCGGGAGAAATTTGGGGTGTGGTGTGGAGATGTCGGGGTCTTGTGTGATGAAATGTTCCATACCAGCCGGAGTACCCCCCCCTCCCCGGAACCGCTCTTCGGCCGCGCCCACATTATACGGACCCCTTTGACGTGGTTTTGGGGTCTCATAATTGAGTTAGGGAGGTGTTTGCCTGTAACTCGATACAGTGCCTGTGTTTAGCGTGTGTGTGTGTGTGTGAGTGTGTGTGCATATCCGTGTGTGTGTGTGTGTACGTGCGTGTGTGTGTGCGTGTGTGTGTGCGTGTGTGTGTGTGTGTGTGTGTGTGTGTGTGTGTGCGTGTGTGTGTACATGCGTGTGTGTGTGCGTGTGTGTGCGTGAGTGTGTGTGTGTGTGTGTGTGTGTGTGAGTGCGTGTGTGTGTGTGTGTGTGTGTGTGTGTGTGTGCATGTCCGTGTGTGTGTGTGTGTGTGTGTGTGTGTGTGTGTGTGTGTGTGTGTGTGGTGTGTGTGTGTGTTGTGTGTGTGTGTGTGCATGTCCGTGTGTGTGTGTGTGTGTGTGTGACACAGCCCCAAAGCCCCAGCAGCTGTGGGTTGAGGGCGGTGGATTAGTGACTGAGCGAGGAGCACATGGTCTGATCTGCGTGGAACTCCCTCTGCCCATGCTGTGCTGACATCAGCACCCAGCTGGTGGGCCGGGGGGGGGGGCACGGGGGGCACGGGCCTCCAGCTGTCTCTGCCCTAAGCCCTGCCCGTCCACTGACCCCACCAGCCACCCCCCAGCTCCCCATCACAGCCGCGCTCACACACACGCGCGCGTGTGAATGACTGTATGAAGTGTGGAGACAGAGAACGCTGGCAGTGCTGACAGTGTTTGAATGGAAGTTGGCTCCTAAAATGTCCTACGGCCCAGATTATGAAAGAACACGTTTACACATTCATAAGATGATGCGCAGTGTTCTGAGCTGATGTACAGTGTTCTACGGTTATGTACAGTGTTCTAAGGTGATGGTTAAAGTTCTACAGTAAGTCTGGGTTTGGAGTTCTAAGGTGCTGGTTGGAGTTCTGCAGTAAGTCTGGGTTTGGAGTTGTAAGGTGCTGGTTGGAGTTCTACAGTAAGTCTGGGTTTGGAGTTCTAAGGTGAAGTATGGAGTTTTACAGTAAGGCTGGGTTTGGAGTTCTAGGTGAGTAGTTAGTTTTTCTTTCACTCTTTTATAGTCGCGTATCTGGTTTGGAGCAAGGTTGTGGTGTTGTGTTCAGGTATGCTGGTGCTGGCAGTAGCTGGGTTAGTAGTGTCTCGTGGGTTCCATAATTGGTTACCTGAGCGTTCCCGTGGTGATGAACCTGGGCTCAGTCTGAGTAGCAAGGTGATGAACCTAGCGTGTCGCTTTGAGTTCTACACAGTCGTTGGATGTCAACACTACTGGGCTTTGGGCAGGTATTGCCCTTCACAGTGTGCTGTTTGTTATACTTGTCGATTTAGGGCTGATGTCCTAAACAGCTCCCGTATACTGTCAGCCCAGACACGATGAACATCTACCACCCACACAACACACCCCAAACACCACACAAAACTCATACATAACATAAACACACACACACACACACACTCATACATACACACACACACACACACACACACACACACACACACACACACACACACACACACACACACACACACACACACACACTCACTCATACACATACAGACATACACATACAAACACTGACTCGCACATATGCATGCACACACACACAGTATGCAGACTTACACAGAAGTATATGCACAGATGTGCGCAGATATGCTAATAAATAAAAAGCATGTAAATTCTGTACTTGTGGCCCACCAATGTGTATCCTCTCTCTTTGCCAAAACTGGCCAAACCCAAAACAAACCACACTGCTGCTTTCAACAATATATACAATGTCATACCCTTCTCCCTCTCTCTCGCCCTCTGTCTCACTTTCTCTCTCTCCCTGCCCACCCTCCTCTCTCTCCCCCTCTCTCTCTCTCTCTCTCTCCTCTCTCTCTCCCCCCTCTCTCTCCCTCATCTCCCCCCTCCCCCCTCCCCCCTCTCTGCAGCATCACTAAGGAGCGCACTGAGGTGGTGTTTCAGGGCACGCTCAGTAGTGACCCCGCTGACCCAGCGGCCTTGTGGGAGGAGTACGAGTTCATGTGCAAACCGGGGGGCCTGCATCGCCGGCCCTGCCTCATCTCCCCCTACCACTACCGGCTGGACTGGCTCATGTGGTTCGCTGCCTTCCAGGTGAGAGGGCGGGGCCTGCTGGAGCCACGCCCCCTGTCCCCGTCCCCATCACAGCTACAGGTCAGAGGTACAGATAGTTAAAATTACAGGTCAGAGGTACAGGAAGTTACAACTACAGGTTGGAGGTACAGGAAGTTACAACTACAGGTCGGAGGTACAAGAAGTTAAAACTACAGGCCAGAGGTACAGGAAGTTAAAACTACAGGTCAGAGGTACAAGAAGTTAAAATTACAGGTCGGAGGTACAGGAAGTTAAAATTACAGTTCAGAGGTACTGGAAGTTAAAACTACAGGTCAGAGGTACAGGGAGTCAAACCATACTGGTCAGGAGTACAGGAAGTCAAAACTTTAGGTAAGAGCTGCTCCAAGTCAAAGTCAAAGGTAAAATTTGTCCATTCTTCATAGTACCAGGTTTGCAGTTCTGTTCTGAGGGGTTGTGTTCCACCTTTTTAAACCACAAAAGTCATTTAAATTAATGATGGTTTTCCTGATCTCAGTCCCAGTGCCTAAATCTGATCATTAGCCATTTCACCCTGTTTTACAGGGGGAGAATTGCGCTATGCTCTTTCTTTAAGGGGCTGCGTTTGAGACCTGCTACGACTCTCTTAGGCGTGCTTGAGAGAGAGAGAGACCCACACACACACACACACACCTCATCTTGTTTTAGCACCCCTCAAACGCACAGCCATTGCACTGTTTTAAAATTAAAGTGCACCCCAGTTGCCGTCAGGCCTGGGGGTGAGTGGGGGTGGGGAGGGGGGCGGGTGGGGCGGCGGGTGGGGGGGGAGGGGGGGTTGCAGTGTTGAAATTGACCCTCGGTAGTCACACTGGTTCTGGGTGTCTGAAGGTGGGCCTCGCTCCAGTCTGGGCGCTGCCGTCGAGGGCCTCGGAGATGAAGGGGAGCCTCAGGCCCACACGTCCGTAATAAAAGAGGGGAACTGCGTGCGGGAAAAACACGGGGAAATATAACGAAATGTGTGGAGTGGGGAAAATAAAGTGGGCCTCGCAGAGCTGCCCTGCATCCGGTGATCGTATGAATCATTCGCGCAGAGCTCTGCGTGCTTCTGCTCTCTGTATGGGGGCTTGGACATCCTGTCCAGTCATCTGTGCGTTCTCAACGAGAGCCAGACGGACACAAAATCTCTGTGTTTCCTGTCTGTGTGCGAGACCACTGTGAGCTGCATGTAACCTGTAGCTAGGTTCTGAGTCTACATGTTATGTGTAGCTGTGCTCTGTGTGTAGCCTGTAGCCGTGCTCTATGTGTCTGTGTGTAGCCTGTAGCCGTGCTCTATGTGTCTGTGTGTTGCCTGTAGTTGTGCTCTGTCTCTGTGTGTAACCTGTAGCTTTGCTCTGCGTGTCTGTGTGTAACCTGTAGCTTTGCTCTGTGTTTCTGCATGTAGCCTGTAGCTGTGCTCTGTGTGTAGCCTGTAGCTGTGCTCTGTGTGTAACCTGTAGCTGTGCTCTGTGTGTAGCCTGTAGCTGTGCTCTGTGTGTAGCCTGTAGCCGTACTCTATGTGTTGCCTGTAGTTGTGCTCTGTCTCTGTGTGTAACCTGTAGCTTTGCTCTTTGTGTCTGGGTGTAGCCTGTAGCTGTGCTCTGTGTGTGTGACCTGTAGCTGTACTCTGTGTGTCTGGGTGTAACCTCTAGCTGAGCTCTGTGTGTAGCCTGTAGCTGTGCTGTGTGTGTCTGGGTGTAACCTGTAGCTGTGCTCTGTGTGTAGCCTGTAGCTGTGCTCTGTGTGTAACCTGTAGCTTTGCTCTGTGTTTCTGCGTGTAACCTGTAGCTGTGCTCTGTGTGTAGCCTGTAGCTGTGCTCTGTGTGTAACCTGTAGCTTTGCTCTGTGTTTCTGCATGTAACCTGTAGCTGTGCTCTGTGTGTAACCTGTAGCTGTGCTCTGTGTGTCTGGGTGTAACCTGTAGCTTAGCTCTGTGTTTCTGCGTATAGCCTGTAGCTGTGCTCTGTGTGTAACCTGTAGCTTTGCTCTGTGTTTCTGCGTGTAACCTGTAGCTGTGCTCTGTGTGTCTGGGTGTAACCTGTAGCTTTGCTCTGTGGTATAATCTTTATTGTCTCCCTCAGACCTATGAGCAGAATGAGTGGGTGATCCACATCGCAGGCAGACTGCTGGCCAATGACTCCTCCATCCTCTCCCTCCTCCAGCACAACCCTTTCCAGGGCAGGGCGACGCCCAGGTGAGTCACACCCCATACAGGTTCTGGGCCATGGCAGGCCTAACCTCCGGGTTAGCTCTCTGTGATGTGTGTTCTCCTCCAGGGAGGTTTGGATGGTGCCCTGGACCAGCGATTCTCAGCTCTGGTCCTGGACTACCTTTATGTATACAGTATGTTACATTACATTACAATGCATTATATTAAATAATGTTACGTTACATTACATTGTTACGTTACATTACATTAGAATACATTGCATTACATTACAATGCATTACGTTGCATTACATTATATAATGTTACATTACAATACATGTCATTACATAATGTTGCATTATAATGCATGAAGTTACATTACATTACAATACAGTAGAATATATTTTATTGCATTATGTTACATTACAGTACATTACATTACATTGTATTACATTAAGTTACATTACAGTAGTCTTCATTACGTTATGTTACTTTACATTACGATAGTTTTCATTACATTAAGTTACATTGCGATATACCGTGGTACATCACATCTCTGGCATTCAGCAGAACCTGTTATCCAGGGGGTCTTGGGAAGGACGTGCTGTAAGACCCCGGGGGGGGGGGAGTGTGGCCCCAGGAGGAACAGCAGGTGCAGGAAATGCAGACTCTATTGCCCGCGTGTCAGCCTGTCTGTGCTGACTTCCATTCCAGCCTAAACTGAAATTGCCCGAGCGTGAAGAGATGTGCTTTGTGTGTAATGAGGTACTTTTGATGTGGAATGAGCGGCTTGTTTTTTTGCTCGTACTGAATGCCACATTACATCAGAAACGGGTTTTCATTTTACGAATTCTGGGTAAACTGACACATAGCTGAGGATCTGGGTGCTTTTTGCACACTGCACTCTTTAGCAGTACACACCCTGCGCTGATCCACTCTGTCCTTCTTTTCTATCAGGACCATCACTCCCCCACTCACCTCCTCTCTAATAAATTCAACCCCTCTTTAATTCACCCAACTCACGCATGCACGCGTATATACACACGCACACACTCACACACACACACACACACACAGACACACGCGCACACACACACACGCACACACACACACACACAGACACACGCACGCGTATACACACACACACGCACACACACACGCACATGCACACACACACAGACGCAAACGCACGCACACACACACACACACACACACACACACTCATACACACAGACCCACACACACACACACACACCCTCAGCTCAGCTATAATACCCGTCTCTTTTCAGCGTTCCCTCTCAAACTCCCGGCTGTTGCCGGGGGCGACAGCTGCAGGCGCTCTGTGACCAATCTCAGCTGTCGGGGGGCGGGGTTTGGAGGGGGGAGTGTTAGTGGAGTGTGGCCGGTGCAATCGGGGGGGGGGGCTAAGATCCTAATACCCCCTCTCTTGTGGGGGTCACACAAAGTGCTGATGTGCGGAAGACTAGGGGTGTGAGGGACAGCTGCATGTGTGTATCCTGCCCTGTGCCCCCCCCACACCCACACACACACACCTGCACCCCCTAATCGCCCCTCCTCTATGTCCACCCCTCTCTTCCCAAAAATATAACTGTCCAATCCCTCCGTGTCAACATAAGTCAGCCAGCTGTACCACTGCACCCCCAATACCATACCCCCCCACGTCTGCCCCCTCTCACCGTCCATCTCCCAGAGCTGACTGCCTAATCCAGCACATGGACTCCCCCCCTTCCCCCCCACCCCCATAATATCACAGCCACCACGCTCCCCATTCCCCTTGGTCAGTTAGGGAGTGGGACCACAGCTGCAGGTTTCAGTTACAGCTGTTTCAGGTATCTCAGGTACAACTGTTCCAGATGTTTCAGGTGTCTCAGGTACAGCTGTTCCAGATGTTTCAGGTACAGCTGTTCCAGGTACAGATGTTTCAGGTGTTTCGGGTGTCTCAGGTACAGCTGTTCTAGGTGTCTCAGGTATAGCTGTTCCAGGTGTTCCAGATGTCTCAGGTACAGCTGTTCTAGGTGTCTCGGGTGTAGCTGTTCCAGGTGTTCCAGATGTCTCAGGTACAGCTGTTCTAGGTGTCTCAGGTGCAGCAGTTCCAGCTGTTTCAGGTGCAGGTGTTTTCAGAGTGAGGATTTGAGAGTGATGACGCTCATTACCAGACTCCTCTGATCTCGCTGCCCCTGCATTTGAGGAGGATTTTACTTTTCGTTTTTAGGTTCGTAATTCACAGATCTGCTCGCTAGGCTGCGCCGGCTCAATTTATCGCTTCCTTTATCGCGGCTGAACTTTTTACCGTACCGCGAAACTGTCTTCGTTTTATGAGTCACTCAGGACACATTTCTGCTGAGTGATTTAATGTAGTATTCATTACGGTGTAGCAGACTCCCACTCAGCAGAGTCTTCATAACGTTTGCCAGCCCTGAAGTGCGGAGCGTTCAGAGAAAGGGGGGACCTCGCTGGTTGGTTTCTGATCATTCCGTAGTTTACTTCTGCAGCACATTAGCTCCCTCGTGTGGTGGTTATTGGTGTCACATGCAGGTAATATTTGACTGAATTCCTGCAATCTTTCAAATTCTCAGCTCTCTCTCTCTCTTTCCCTCCTTCTTTTTCTCTGTCTCTCTCTCTCTCTCCCTCCCCCTCCATCTCTCTCTCTCTCTCCCTCCCTCCCTCTCCCTCTCTCTCCCCTTCTCTCTCTCCCTCCCTCTCTCTCTCTCCTTCCCTCCCACTCTCTCTCCTCCCTCCCTCCCTCCCTCCCTCTCCCTCCCTCTCTGCCCTGGTGCAGGTGGGTTCGAGGAGAGCACTTCAGGTACCGGTTCAGTGAGCCAGGAGGGGCGAACGCGGCCCAGGGGAAATGGTGGATTCGGAAGCGCCTGGGGGCCTACTTCCCCCCCGTGGACCTGGCCGGCCTCAGGAAGTACTTCCAGTCTCGCAACTGGCCCCACCCAGACGTCCACTGAGGCCCCGCCCCCACGGAGCACACCTGGACACCTGAGATGCTGTGACCACTGTGGCCTTAAAGTCCTTTCCCTGCCCTTCCCCGCAGCCATTAATGTTCCCCTTTCATAATTAGAGGTGGCACCCCCATTTCCTGAATCTGCTCGAGAGTTCCTGTATCTGTCCTGTAATTTTTTATTTATTTTTTTTTGCCACTGAAGATTGCCGTCCTTCTCTCTGCGTCTGTGAAAAGCTGATTACACAAAAAAAAAAGAAAAAACAGACCCGATACAAAATGCTAATTTGAGTCATTTAGAATCAGCGGCTGTGGCTTGGACCGACCTTGAGGCAGGTGAATGTGTTTGTGCGCTCCTGTCTCTGACTCGGTAGCTCTGGGGCGCGGAGTGTGTGGAGGCTGCCGCCCTCTCGGTACAGTGTGACATCTTTGATGGCAGTGGTGTTCCGTGTGCCAATGGCACGGACGGGGGGGCGGAGCTGGAGGAACAGGGAAGCCGACGGGGTGCCCAATCAGCACCACAGATTCTGAAGAGGCACCAGATCTTCAGTTCCACATTCTTAAAAACCCTGTGCAAACGAAATCATCCTTTTTTAAGACGGATGTATACCAAGAACCAAAGGAAACAAATACTGTGATAGTGAGCAGATTAAAAAATAATTTGTTATTGAAAGTTGATTTCATTTTTTTTTATCCCGAAGGCTCCCGCCTCGCTGCTGGGCCAGCCAAGACGTTTGTTATTCTCTTGCGGACGGACGGCAGAATCGCTCGACGTGGCCTTTTGGAGACAGCGTGTTTACAGCGTAGTTAACGCGGCGTTTATGTTTTATGAGATCAGCAGCGCGTCTTGTTTGGTTAGCTGCCAAGACGCAGAAAAGTTTCAGGAACTGACATGCCTTATCGCCCCTCCAGCTCTTGATTTTCGAAACTTTACGTCATGACGAAATGCATTATCTATACCCGCTTATCCAGAGCAGGGTCCATCCATTATCTATACCCGCTTATCCTGAGCAGGGTCCATCCATTATCTATACCCGCTTATCCTGAGCAGGGTCCATCCATTATCTATACACGCTTATCCTGGGCAGGGTCCATCCATTATCTATACCCGCTTATCCTGGGCAGGGTCCATCCATTATCTATACCGCTTATCCTGAGCAGGGTCCATCCATTATCTATACCGCTTATCCTGAGCAGGGTCCATCCATTATCTATACCTGCTTATCCTGAGCAGGGTCCATCCATTATCTATACCTGCTTATCCTGAGCAGGGTCCATCCATTATCTATACCCGCTTATACCCGCTTATCCTGGGCAGGGTCCATCCATTATCTATACCCGCTTATCCTGGGCAGGGTCCATCCATTATCTATATCCGCTTATCCTGAGCAGGGTCCATCCATTATCTATACCCGCTTATCCTGAGCAGGGTCCATCCATTATCTATACCTGCTTATCCTGAGCAGGGTCCATCCATTATCTATACCCGCTTATCCTGGGCAGGGTCCATCCATTATCTATACCCGCTTATACCCGCTTATCCTGGGCAGGGTCATGGGGGGGGGGGGGCAGAGGCAGGAATACACCCTGGACAGGCCGCCAATCTATCGCAGGGCACTCACGCCATTCACACACACACACACACACACTCATACCTATGGGCAATTTAGAGGAGTCTCCAATTGGCCTACCTGCATGTCTTTGGACTGTGGGAGGAAACCCACGCGGACACGGGGAGAACATGCAAACTGCACACAGAAAGGCCTAAAGCCGTGATTCGAACCCACGACCTTCTTGCTGTGAGGCGACAGTGCTACCCACTGCACCACCGTGCCGCCTGTATGTCTGTATCATGTGGCTCAATGAACAGGGCAAAGGGGCAAAGGGGAGAGATCGCACTGGGTCTTTATCATTGGCAGCGCTGTCTCCTGACCACTGGAGCAGGACATCTGGTGAGTCTGTAGGATCTGTGCCAGTGACCTGTCAGTACCCAGCATGCCTCTGTTCGACGGCTCTTTCCCATAACACACACCGCTGCTGCTGCTGCCGCCCGTGTGTCTGTTGTCATTTTTGTTTTATTTTCGTATTATTTGCAAACAGAAACTGTAATAAGCCGTCCGCCCTGCACACCCCTGCCCCCCCCCCCCCCCTCCTCCCCGCAATGTCATTATACCCCTCTCGGTGTGACGCGTCAGAAAGGAAAAATGGAACATAAATAATCCGTCTGCTGCGGTAAAGCCCTGTAAATTTGCACGTCCTGTCGCGCGCGGCTGTGATTGAGAAAGATTGGGAGCGGGAGTCCTGAGCGCCTCCGGAGCCGGGAGCTGATTGGCCGACGGCGCCGGGAGAGCCTGAGACCGGCCGACGCCCGTTTCTGTCCGAGCCGGCGTGACCTGGCTCATAAACAGAAGCTGTGCTGCAGCCGGTGATTATTATTATTATTATCATAATCATAATCATAATAATATCAGTAATAACGGTGTTGATGCTGGTCGTTATTCGCACGGCTCCAGCGGGTGCAGGGGTGCGAGTGAGCTCGGCAGGGTGGGCGTGTCTCTCCCTCATCCTGTTCTGGAAGCAGTGTAGAGATCAGATCCCCCCCTTTCAGGAGGGACAGATTCTGGTGTTGGGGTCACATAAATCAGAGGTTCCCCATTTTTTCATCGCAAGGCCCCCCTGTGATGACCATTGATCACTGGCTAAAATACACTATATGACCTAAAGTATATGGACACCGCTTAGTCTGGGGCTGTTTGTTTTTTTGTGGCTTGGGCTAGGCCCCTTAGTTCCAGTGAAGGCAAATGTGACAGCATGCAATCACATTCTAGACGATTCTGTGCTTCCCCAACAGTTTGGGGAAGGCCCGTTCCTGCTTCAGCATGACAACACCCCCAGGCACACAGCGAGGTCCGTATGGAAATGGTTTTGAAGAACTTGACTGGCCTGCACAGAGCCTTGACCTCAACCCCACACAACACCTTTGGGATCAGTTGGAAAGCCAACTGTGAGCCAGGCCTAATCGGCCAATCAGTGCCCGGCCTCACTAATGCTCTTCTGGCTGAACTGAAGCAAATCCCTGAAGCAATGCTCCACCATCTAGTGTAAAGCATTCCCAGAAGAGTGGAGGTTGTTATAACAGAAAGAGGTGTGATCAAATGCTACTCGGTAATGTAATGATTGAATTGGTGGCGAGGCAGGGGGGAGTGCGAATGCTTTTTAACGGCACCAACAAACACGGTTAACGTTGCGTGGGCAAGCTCAGATTGCTCTCATATTTACAGAAGCTGTTCCCCCTGGCCAGCGAGGCTCTGGGTTAGCAGGACTCTGGCGGTTATATAAACTGTGTTACTTCACGGCACAAGTGAACGCATGTAGACGTTGTCCTCTTGAAACAAGAATAAACACATGTTATGCAAATTGATGTGCATTAAATTATTTTATTTTGAAGGAAAAACGAGAGACGCCCTCTCCAGACTGGCCTCTACCAGGAACGGGACTGTCCATAGCTACATTTATTACCCAATAGGTGTAACACGCACATGCTCTCCGTACGCGTGGTTTAGGGCATAAAAACCAAAGACCTAGAGAACGATAAATGCCCCGCAATCACAATTTCAGAAAGCCTGCGTATACTGAAGACATTTTAAAGCGTTATTTTGACTGTTTGTTCTCGCTTGATTGGGGGAAAAGTCATTGCTATCGTAAAAAAGCGGTACTGCACCTTTAAACCACCCTGGTTCCAACAAGTAGTCTGAGCGCTCTCCAAATGTGAGCTTTCCTCCCCGCTGCGCAAGGTGCCGCGGTTTGTATTTTTTCTGTTAATGCTCCAACTCCCGATCGTAGGGTATTTCGAACAGAGGCTCGTGGAGCTAGTGCGGACTTTTTTTTTCTTCCCCCCGAAGACGTCG
Organism: Anguilla rostrata; assembly: GCF_018555375.3. Classification (NCBI taxonomy): domain Eukaryota; kingdom Metazoa; phylum Chordata; class Actinopteri; order Anguilliformes; family Anguillidae; genus Anguilla; species Anguilla rostrata. The sequence goes on from NC_057934.1 coordinate 72,051,036, forward strand.
CTTTTTACTAAAAATCGAACGGACAGCCAATACTGACAGCGCTACCTTACCTGCACTGAATCAACACTGCTGAGAAGGCTTTGGGGAAGTAAACAGTACGTTCGGCTCGTGGCGGACGAGGCACGGGGAAAAGTGCCAAGAACGCTCCAATATTGTAGTGGGACTGATACGTCCACACAGCCATGACGCTGACGTACAGGTGAAAAGTACAGTCTTTAAAACTCTTGCATTACGACCTCCTTTTAAGTCTGAGAAATATATTTTAGCGTATTTAGTTGACGCGGGGGAAAAAGTCAACATCTTTGTGCGCCGGTTTATTTTTATTTTTCCTGAAACGAGTTTATAGATTGCCATTGCCCCGAAACCCGTGCGAACCATGTCCAGGAAGAAGACTGCCAAAGGCAAGAGCAGCAACAGTGGCCCCACCGCGAAAGGTAAAGACAGCGGGAAAAGCGGCAAAGGCACCCCCGGGACCGAGGCTCTCTCAAACGGCGTGGTCCACCCCAGCCGACCTTCGCTCAGCAACAGCGGGGAGTTCTACGACCTCGCTTTTAAGGTGAGAGGACTTTATTTATGCATCTGGTAATTCACTGTGCTCAATGCACCATTGCTGTAGTAGAGTTTTGTCAGGGTCATTCGGAAACGGCGCGGCAAACGCTTCAAGAAGTACTAGGTGTTATCCGCGGCTGTAGCCTACTCAACCGTGAGTACAAGAGTTTTCCCCAGCACTTGCTATCAGGTGAGTATAGTACGGCATTGCCCATGGTCGGGTGCGTGACCATAGGAATAGGATATCGCCGTGTGAGTACAGCCAGCTCCTCCTCCTCCTCCTCTCTTTCCAACAGAGAAACAGGTGCACTTTTTCCAAGTCACTGCCGCCACCTCGTCTCGCGCAGGCATCACCTGCACTCGCGGAGTGAGTGCCATTAGCGTTGCCCGGCAGGTTTTAGCAGTCCAGTCACCTGTGTTTGAAGATTTTTTAAAAAGATTATTATTATTTTTAATTTTTATTTTTTACCGTTGTCATATCGGACAACTGTAAGATAAACCGCTCTCATCTTGGAGTGGTTAAGAAGTTCGGTTTGCACGCCAGTGTTATTAACCCGTGTGCTCCTCAATTCAGGGCTTGATTGTTAATTAAGTTACTTAACGTTTATTTTATATTTACTTTAGTATTTATTTTGGCGCGCTCAGGGCATGCCTGGTAATTAAATTCCTTTCGTCTGTCCACAACTACAGTTTGTCGGCTTTAACCAGCAGTTATCTTACTCTAACATTATGTGTGTCAGAAGTACGTAATGGAAAAGTGACCATTTTCCTTCAGCATACGTAGTCCACGTTGCATTATAGTCGTTTCAACTGTTTTTTAAAATAAGCGCGTCAAACGTTAATAAAATGACTAACTGTGGGCTGTTCCTGATTATGCCAACATTATTGCATTGTTAGGATAGCGTTTTTTTTTTTTTTTTAATGCATCACAGCGTGCGCACAGACGCACGTGTGGAGAGTAAAAAAAGAAGCGCCTCTTCTACAAGCCGTTCAGGAAGGCGCCGAAAATAAACGGATGGAGCCCATTATCAGTTGCGTGTCCCTCCCAAATTGGCGTGTGATCAATGTTGTCTTGTTGCGGAGAAACAGCGCGCGGCTCTGCACGAGGGAATCGTATGTGCGCGGGGCGGACAGAACCCCTCAGGTCTCTTTGGATTGAGAAATCTCCCAGGTGTCTGAGCAGCTTGTCCGTCTCTGCCGTGGCGCCGCGAGCCCATCTCCCTTTGCCCCCGTCCTGACTTAACAACGGAAGCGTCAACGTGCGACCGCGTTTGCTTTTGAATTGAGTAATTGGTGAGATCCAGGGCTGTTCACCTCGCTTATTTTTCCATTTCTCCGTGTCCCTCACGTCACCAGCTTTCCCTCCCCAGCTTGACATCGAGTTAGTCTTGGTGTGAGAGAGACCAGGGTGGGTTCTCACTCCAGATTTAGCTACTGTACCATCTGTTCGGTTTTTCTCCCCACTGGTGTGCTTGTTTATTTTTATTTTTATTACCTCCCTGATTTTTTTCTTTTTCGGTCTTGCCCATTTTTTTTCTTTTCAGTGGCTTTATCACATTTTCTCCGTAAAAACACAATACAAATAAAATGTAATTGAATTGAAGTTCATTAGATCGCTCCTCTGGCTGAAGCGGTCTAATCAGCACACTCCGTTTTATTTATTTATTTATTATACATTTGGGTGCCCAACGGGGGGCTGAGCATGTCCGATTCCCACGCTAGTTTGGAATGGCCTGTAACCGCAGCGCTGTTGGTGCGCTAACCCCACTGCCGATTTGGGGGCGCGTGGGCACGGGTGATTCACCTACACAACACCACCGGCGTCACCAGCTCAATCTGCAAAATGACTGGAATTATTGATTGGTTCAAGACATGGACCTGCCTAGCTCTTTGACTGGTTCACGTTATAAACCAATTAAAATAAATAAATAAATCTAAAATTGTTTAGTACAGTGCCAAAGAAAGAAAAAAAAGTATTTGTCCCAAACATTATGGACCTCACAATATATGTACAATGTCGTCAATAACGTTTGGCACGAAGACATTTTTTTCTTGATTGGCTCTGTACTCCTATTTTCAATTTCAGATTTGTAAATGAACAATTCACATACGGTTAAAGTGCAGATTCACAGCTTTTATTAAAGGGGATTTTGTACGTTTTGGTTTCACCATGTAGAAATTACAGCACATTTATACATAGCCCCCCATTCTGGTCACCATGACGTTTGGGACATATTTACGTATAATTATTTTTAAAGTGCAGTGACTGTATGTAATACACTTTGGAACCATGCAAAAATAAATAATACAACACTAATTTCACACAAAGAAATCATGGAAGGCACTATGTAAAGCTTGACTGGACCATCACTCCAGTGGTGATTTTTAGGTAACAGGACTTCTGTGCATGGCTTTCTGTTCTAAAGGCTTCTGGGAATTTATTCAGAGTTGTAATTTGCTTTGGCTCGTGAATGCTGCAGTGCCTCAGATGTGGGCTTTATTGCTGAGTCTGTGGGGAGAGGCCGTCCACACTGGAGTGGGCACAGGGAGCCGCCGGGCACCAGGTGTGACCCGGCAATAAATAAAAGATTGAAAGAGTGGTTTTTAATAACGGAAGGGCCTTGTTCACTTATGCAGCTTTGTGGTGGGGGTGTTTCTCCGGTGGGTGCTGTTAGGAGCACTGGATCACTGTGCCGATCTGGTGGGAGGGTGAAGGTCACTGTGGTTCTCTAACTGTATTAGTCGTGCTATGAGCTGGTGGGAAGGTTAGGTCACTCTCAATGCTGTGAGGTTAAAGGTCACTCTGCAGGTGATGCTGGTGGGAGAGGTTAAAGGTCACTTGGTTCTTAGAGGTGTCAGTGTGCTGGTGGGAGAGGTTAAAGGTCACTGTGTTCTCTGTAGGTGTGCTGGTGGAGAGGTAAAGTCACTCTGCAGTATCTGGTGGGTGGCACGCGTGATGCTGGTGGGAGAGGTTAAAGTCCTGTGTTCTCTGCAGTGATGCTGTGGGAGGGTTAAAGGTCCTGTGTTCTCTCTGCAGTGTGCTGAGGGGGATGTCTGGGTGTGCTGAGAGGTTAAAGGTCACTGTGGTTCTCTCTGCGTGATGTGTGAAGAATCACTGGGTTCTCTGGGTATGCTGGTGGGAGAGGTTAAAGGTCACTGCAGGTGATGCTGGTGGGAGAGGTTAAAGGTTGTCTCTGCAGGTGTCGTGGGGAGGTTAAAGGTCACTGTTCTCTCTCTGTGCAGGTTGTATGTGCTGGTGGGTGAGAGGTTAAAGGTCACTGTGGTTTCTCTGCAGGTGATCTGTGGGAGGTTAAAGGTCACGTGGTTCTCTTGCATGGATGCTGGTGGGAGAGGTTAAAGGTCACTTTCTTCTGCAGTTGGTGGAAGGTTAAGTCACTGTGTTCTCTCTGTGCAGGTGCACAGTGCTGAGAGTTTAAAGTCGTGGTCTCTCTGCAGGTGATGCTGTGGGAGGTTAAAGGTCACTGGTTCCTCTGAGTGATGTGTGGAAGTTAAGTCACTGTGGTTCTCTCTGCAGGTGATGCTGGTGGGAGAGGTTAAAGGTCACTGTGGTTCTCTCTGCAGGTGATGCTGGTGGGAGAGGTTAAAGGTCACTGTGGTTCTCTCTGCAGGTGATGCTGGTGGGGGACTCAGGCGTGGGGAAGACCTGCTTGCTTGTGCGCTTCAAAGATGGGGCCTTCCTGGCTGGCAGCTTCATCTCCACCGTGGGCATCGACTTCAGAGTGAGTGCAGAACACACACACACACACCTACTGTACACACACACACACACACACACACACCTACTATACACACACACACACACCTAAAATACATAGGCACGCATATACACACATGCACACACGCACTCTCTCTCACACACACACACACTGTGCTGCTGTGGTAACCCAGAGAGAGATAGAGAGAGCACAAGCAGCGAAGTCACATTATGAAGTTTGTATGAAATTGGAAATTTAAGGTGTTGATGCTTCGCCGCTGTGGCCTTGAAGGAAATTTTATCGCTCTGCCGCTCAAGTTGTAAAAACCGAATGGGATCAATTTGCGGCCTTTTTTTTTTACTGCCTCCATTGAGCCTGAAAGCCTCTCCTCCGTTCACAGACTCGGGGACGTGGTGAGAGTTTCGCACTTTGTGGGCTGTGGAGCATCGATCCCGTAATGAGTTAGCCGTCCTGTCAGCGTGCTGTTAGCCTGTGATTGGCTGTGCCTGGCTGGGGACTGCGTGCTGTTAGCCTGTGATTGGCTGTGCCTGGCTGGGGACTGCATGCTGTTAGCCTGTGATTGGCTGTGCCTGGCTGGGGACTGCGTGCTGTTAGCCTGTGATTGGCTGTGCCTGGCTGGGGACTGCGTGCTGTTAGCCTGTGATTGGCTGTGCCTGGCTGGGGACGCTGCTGTTAGCCTGTGATTGGCTGTGCCTGGCTGGGGACTGCTGCTGTTAGCCTGTGATTGGCTGTGCCTGGCTGGGGACTGCGTGCTGTTAGCCTGTGATTGGCTGTGCCTGGCTGGGGACTGCGTGCTGTTAGCCTGTGATTGGCTGTGCCTGGCTGGGGACTGCGTGCTGTTAGCCTGTGATTGGCTGTGCCTGGCTGGGGACTGCATGCTGTTAGCCTGTGATTGGCTGTGCCTGGCTGGGGACTGCGTGGTGTTAGCCTGTGATTGGCTGTGCCTGGCTGGGGACTGCGTGCTGTTAGCCTGTGATTGGCTGTGCCTGGCTGGGGACAGCGTGGCGTTAGCCTGTGATTGGCTGATGGCCGGCTGGGACTGCTGCTGTTGCCTTGTGATTGGCTGTGTCGGCTGGGGACTGCGTGTCAAGCCTGTGATTGCTGTGCCTGCTGGGACTTGCGTTGCTGTTAGCCTGTGATTGGCTGTGCCTGGCTGGTGGACTGCATGCTGTTAGCTTGTGATTGGCTTGCCTGGCTTGGGACTGCGTGCTGTTAGCCTGTGATTGACTGTGCCTGGCTGGGGACAGCATGCTGTTAGCCTGTGATTGGCTGTGCCTGGCTGGGGACAGCGTGGCGTTAGCCTGTGATTGGCTCTGCCTGGCTGGGGACAGCGTGGCGTTAGCCTGTGATTGGCTGTGCCTGGCTGGGGACAGCGTGGCGTTAGCCTGTGATTGGCTGAAGTGTGCCTGGCTGAGGACAGCGTGGCGTTGTGATTGGCTGAAGTGTGCCTGGCTGAGGACAGCATGGCGTTGTGATTGGCTGAAGTGTGCGGCCGGTGACGTGCGATGTAAACAGGGGCAGTAACCTGCAGCTCAATCACAGCATTTGGGATTACGGTTTGCTTTAAGCTGTAACTCATGTGGCTCTAACTCTAATGTCATTTTCTCTCATAGGAAACACAGAGCTGGATTCGATCAGCATTTGCCGTTAACTTAAAAATGTATTTTTTATTTATTTTTTTAATTGTCATCCCCAATCCCACCCACATTTGGTCCAATTCGCGAAGTATGTGTACGCGTGCTCAAACGTGGCCCCTGCAGCTGGCTCGGGAGTGTGAGGACCGCTCGCAGTTCTGCTCTGAAGCACAGCGTAAACAGCCGGCTGCTTCTTTTCACACCGCAACAGCAAGCCGCGCGTGTGCAGAGTAGGGGTGGAGGAGACCCAATCGTACCGGTGCTGACAGGGGTCACTCGAGCAGTGAACCCTGCCGTCCCCCTCTGGCTGAATCCCTCCCATATGTCCCTGGGGCCATTCCAGCTGTGCGCCACCCACTGCAGGGCACTGGCATGGATTTTATTTGGTGCCCGTGGTGCTTACTCCACCCGACAGCCCCAAATCTGACTTAAAAACAAACGTACCCTGCTGCGTTTGTGAAGAAAAAAATGTTGCGCTTCATTAATTCATTAATTCGTTCATTTGTCCATTCATTCATTCATTTGTTCATTTGTTCATTAATTTGTCTGTGCATGGATTCATTACAAAAAAAGTAGCGTGCGGACTTAATTTTCTATTTCACTGTAAACATCTTTGAATGCTGTTGAATCGTTCGTTCTGTTGAAGCGGTGCGTTTGGATTGTGGAATCCGGGTTGTGCGTCTGCTGGCGAGGCGGCCTGTGTGTGCACGTGCTCTCTCTCCGTAAACCGCGAGCCATATCTGTATCTGTATCACGCAATCCAGGAATCAATGGCTCACATCCGAGGTGCCCCTTGCTTAAAACGGACAATCTATCATTTGGCTGAATTACCTTGTTAATGTGATGCTGAAGGAAATTGCTTTTACCTCTTGACGTGCCAACGGTGACACTCATGCGTTGAGTCCAGACTGTGTTGAGTCCAGACTGTGTTGAGTCCAGATTGTGTTGAGTCCAGATTGTGTTGAGTCCAGACTGTGTTGAGTCCAGATTGTGTTGAGTCCAGATTGTGTTGAGTCCAGACTGTGTTGAGTCCAGATTGTGTTGAGTCCAGACTGTGTTGAGTCCAGATTGTGTTGAGTCCAGATTGTGTTGAGTCCAGATGGCGTTGAGTCCAGATTGTGTTGAGTCCAGATTGTGCTGAGTCCAGATTGTGTTGAGTCCAGATGGCGTTGAGTCCAGATTGTGTTGAGTCCAGATTGTGCTGAGTCCAGATTGTGTTGAGTCCAGATTGTGTTGAGTCCAGATGGCGTTGAGTCCAGATGGCGTTGAGTCCAGACTGTGTTGAGTCCAGACTGTGTTGAGTCCAGACTGTGTTGAGTCCAGACTGCGTTGAGTCCAGATGGAGTCGCACGCTGGCGTAATATCGGTGTGCTTTCCAACATCGTTGCTATTGCACCTGATACACCTGCTGAGGAAACCCATGGCAACGTGTGTGTATGTGTGTGTGTGTGTGTGTGTACTGGAAGCACCTCTGCTCTGAGGACATTTAGTCCTGTTTTACCTTGCGAGTGTAGTCTCAAGAAAATAATTCAAGTGTGTGTGTGTGTGTGTGTGTGTGTGTGCTTGTGTGTGCGTGGAATAGAGAGTGAGTTAGTGAGAGTGGGATAGTGTGTGTGATAGAGAGCTAGTGGGAGTGTGTGTGTGTGTGTGTGTGTGTGTGTAAATGAGTCTGTGTGTGGAATACAGTGAGTGAGAGTGTGTGAGTCTCTCTGTGTGAGTGTGTGGAACAGAGTGAGTGGGTGTGTGTGTGTGAGCGTGTATGTGTGTGATAGAGTGTGTGTGTGATCGAGTGGGTGAGTGTGTGTGTGTGTGTGTGTGATGGAGAGTTAGTGAGACAGACTGTGTGTGATCGAGTGGGTGAGAGTGTGTGTGTGTGATAAAGTTTGCGAGGGAGAGAGTGTGTGACTGTGTGTGATCGAGTGGGTGAGAGAGTGTGTGTGTGATAGAGTTTGCGAGGGAGAGAGTGTGTGTGTGACTGAGTGTGTGTGATTGAGTGGGTGAGAGCGTGTGTGTGAGAGAGAGGAGGAAGAGAGAGGGTGCGAGTGTATGGGAGTGAGTGTGTTGGAGAGAGAATGAGATTATGTGTGTGCTAGAGAGAGTGTGTGAGATGTGTATTAGAGAGAGAGTGAGGGAGAGTTATTGACAGAGACATGAGAATGTGTGTGTGTGTGTTACAGAAGAGTGAGAGATATTGGGTATGTGTGTGTTAGGGAGGGAGGGAGGGAGAGAGAGAGAGAGAGAGAGAGAGGTATGAGATATGAGAGAGTAAGAAAGAGAATTATTATTCTTCATCTAATAATTCTTAGTTTATGTATTCGTATGTATTTGTCATGTGCTCATTTGTTTACTATTCATGGCATTGTGTTGTAGTTTATGTACATTGTAATGTTTTCTGTAAAGCATTTTGAATTGAATTGAATTGAATTGAATTGATATGAGATTGTGTGTTCCAACCAATCTCTTGCTCAATTACGGTTAATGAATGACATATTTTAAGTTTTTTTTTTGTTTTGTTTTCTCCTTAAACATAACACAATGCAGGTTTGGCTTGTTATCATTTGCTTTTTCTCTGCATTATTCATTGCCTACCTAATGGTTAGCTTTAGTGTCTGTGTGTCCACACTTCTACCAGTGAGGAGACTACTGATCCACCTCAGTATTTAATTTGATCTTTTTTTTTTTTACCTCTCTTAATATAATTGTTTTCTTTATAGCTATTTGGAAACTGGCACAATGTGAAAACGGGACTTTAATTCTTCATGGCGTGCCTTGTTATTTCTGACATAATGTGGTTTACGAGGGTAAAGAATCCCTCAGAACATGAATGGCGTCATTAAGAAAAGTAAACAGCTTGTTAAAATTGTGGCATTGCAATTGCGGCTGGAACATAAACTGGCGTGCACAGGGGGACACTGACCTTGTGTCAGACAGAGAGAGAGAGAGAGAATGAGAGAGATACTGTGCGAGAGTGTGTGTTAGATAGAGAGAGAGAGAATGAGAGAGTACTGTGAGAGTGGTTAGAGAGAGAGAGGAGAGAATACTGTAGAGTGTGTGTTAGATAGAGAGAGAGAATGAGAGAGATACTGTGCTAGAGAGTACTGTGGAATGGTTAGATAGAGAGAGATAGAGAGATACTGCAGAGGTGTATAGATAGAGAGAATGAGAGGTACTGTGCGAGAGTGTGTGATAGAGAGAGGAGAATGAGAGAGATACTGGAGAGGTTGTAGAAGAGAGAATGAGAGAGATACTGTGCGAGAGGTGTGTTAGATAGAGAGAGATGAAGAGATCTGCGAGATGTGTTAGGAGAGAGAGAGAATGAAGAGATACGTGTAGAGTGTGTGTTAGAGAGAGAGTGAGGAGATACTGTGAGAGTGTGATTAGATAGAGAGAGAAGAGAGAGATATGTGCGAGAGTGTGATTAGATGAGAGAGATGAGAGAGATACTGTCGAGAGTGTGTGTTAGATAGAGAGAGAGAGAATGAGAGAGATACTGTGCGAGAGTGTGTGTTAGATAGAGAGAGAGAATGAGAGAGATACTGTGCGAGAGTGTGTGTTAGATAGAGAGAGAATGAGAGAGATACTGTGCGAGAGTGTGTATTAGATAGAGAGAGAATGAGAGAGATACTGTGCGAGAGTGTGCGTTAGATAGAGAGAGAGAGAATGAGAGAGATAGAGGTTGAGAGGAGAGAGTGTAGTGAGAAGAGGAGGGTGAGAGAGGAGAGGGGAATGAGAGAGAGTACTGGCGAGAGTGGTGAGTTAGAGAGAGAGAAATGAGAGCTGAGCGTTAGAGAGGAGAGAGAGAGGTGAGTTAGAGAGGAGAGAATGAGGGGGAGTGTAGAGAGAGAGAGAGGAGAATGAGAGGGTGAGCGTTAGAGAGGGAGAGAGAATGAGAGGGTGAGCATTAGAGAGGGAGAATGAGTGCGTGAGCGTGAGAGAGAGAATGAGAGGGTGAGTGTTAGAGAGGAGGAGAGAGAGAGAAAGAATGAGAGGGTGAGCGTTAGAGAGGGGGAATGAGTGCGTGAGCGTTAGAGAGAGAGAGAATGAGTGCGTGAGAGAGAGAGAGAGAATGAGAGGGTGAGCGTTAGAGAGAGAGAGAGAGAGATATAGAATGAGAGAGATACTGTGCGAGAGTGTGTGTTAGATAGAGAGAGAGAGAATGAGAGAGATACTGTGCGAGAGTGTGTGTTAGAGAGAGAGAATGAGAGCCTGAGCGTTAGAGAGGGAGAGAGAGAGTGTGAGCGTTAGAGAGAGAGAATGATTGCGTGAGTGTTAGAGAGAGAGAGAGAGAATGAGAGGGTGAGCGTTAGAGAGGGAGAGAGAATGAGAGGGTGAGCATTAGAGAGGGAGAATGAGTGCGTGAGCGTGAGAGAGAGAATGAGAGGGTGAGTGTTAGAGAGGGGGAATGAGTGCGTGAGCGTTAGAGAGAGAGAGAATGAGTGCGTGAGAGAGAGAGAGAGAGAGAATGAGAGGGTGAGCGTTAGAGAGAGAGAGAGAATGAGAGGGTGAGCATTAGAGAGAGGGAATGAGTGCGTGAGCGTCAGGGCAGTGTGGGCTCCAGTATGTAGCGCAAGGTCGGGTAATTTTCCCTCATTAAGACCTGAAAGCACTCAGAACTGCTGAGCAGCAGCAGGGAGAGCGACCTCATCAGCTGCAGCCGTAACCGTAGCAACAAAGCCATGGAAGTGGCAGCTTTAGCAGTAGCGGGTTGGGATAGCATTAGCTCTAGCAGTAGCATTTCTAGTCGCATTAGAATTGCAGTGGTAGCTGCTGGAGTAGCATTGGCTCTAGCTCTAGCGGGAACAGGTGGCAGTTGCCGCATTATATTTGATTATTTAAACGAGTTGTGTAAAGAAGGTAACAGTTGTGCTGTTAAAAATGAGGTTTTTATAATAAATGGCAAACACTGCTTAATAAAACACATTGAAAAACTTGTCCCGTTTCAGCCAGCTGAAAATGTGCTAATCCAAGCAGTAGCCTTAATAGCATTAGCACTAGCAGTAACAGTAGCATTAGCAGTTTCAGCTGAAATAGCATTAGCACTAGCAGTAACAGTAGCATTAGCAGTTTTAGCTGTAGTAGCATTAGCAGTAGCACTGGCAGTAACAGCTGAAATAGCATTAGCACTAGCAGTAACAGTAGCGTTAGCAGTTTCAGCTGAAATAGCATTAGCACTAGCAGTAACAGTAGCATTAGCAGTTTTAGCTGTTGTAGCATTAGCAGTAGCACTAGCAGTAACTGTTGAAATAGCATTAGCACTAGCAGTAACAGTAGCATGAGCAGTTTTAGCTGAAGTAGCATTAGCGGTAGCAGTCGTAGTAGCCATAGCGGGTTTCATAGCATTAGCAGTAGTTGCAGCAGTATGATAATAGTCACAATAGCATTGCTAAGCTTGAATCCCTTATTGAAATGTAGCACATTGGGAGCTTTGTAAATGAGCTGCCTTTGTTGTTGTTGTTATTAGTTGCCTGGGGGCCATGGTCTCCTGCTGTTCAACTGTCATCAAAAATGAGAACTCCTGTTCCAGTTTTTTGGAGCTGCGTAAATGAAGGTTGATGATGATCAAAGCGATGCTAGCTGGTTGTACCTGTGGTGATGTTGCGGTCCCTGTGGAGGTGACTGCGTGGTGAGATTTCGGTGCTCCATGCTTAGCGGCTGGCCTGCTCTTGCAGCCAATGAGCCAGTGGTCTTCCGTAGCCTCATTTCTAATGCACCCTGGAACGATGCACAGAGTTATTACGCACGCAACATTTAAAAATTGGAAACACACACTCACATAGGCACGCACGTACATGCTCACTTAGGCGCAAACATAAACACAACCATGCTTGCTTGTACACACAAATGCACCACATGCATTCACACCTAAACCAATACACACATGCATACACACGTGCGCACAAAAATGCATGCATGCATACAGGCACACAAACTTGCGTGCATGCACACGTGCACACACAAACATGCATGCATGTAAGCAGATGATAAAAGCATAGCTTCCCCCATGCAGTTATGAGCTAAAAGGGTGCTTGACTCAGTAATGACAGCAAAGATTTAGAGCTCACTCTCTACCTCTTTTTTCCTCTCCAATTCTGCCTCTCTCACCTCTTTCTTGTCTGTTTTCTCTGTCTATCCTCAAGTTTTCATTTTCTGTCTCACCTGAGGTCCATAAATCCTGCACCCGACGACCATCTATGTATGGTGTGTGTGATCTGAAACCATTCGGTGTGACAAATATGCGATAATAGAGGGAATCAGGAATGGGGAAAACACTTGTGTGCGGCTCTGTGTATTTGCTGTACAGTAACGTGCAGTGAAATGAAATGCTGGCGCTTGTGGTGGGTGGGCTCTGATGTTGTCCAGCAGTCCTTTCCACAGTTCTGGGGCGTCTTTAGGAGCCTAATGTTCATCCTGTTATTATCTGCCCTTTCAAATCAGTCTCCATTCCCACACGCCTTCTACCCTTTTCCTAATCGACAGGCAAAAAAAATAATAAAAACCTGCAAACTCTCAATTCATTTGCTAGTTTTTCTTTGAAGTGCATATTGGTCTTTTAATGTTTGGCTGAAAGACACAGACTACATGCCGTATGTGTGTGTCTGTTTGTGTATGTGAGGGTGTGTGTGTTTGTGTGTACGTAAGTGTGAGTGTATGTGTGTGTATGTGAGCGTGTGTGGCTGTGTGTGTGTGTGTTTGTTTGTGTCTGCGTTCACGCACATCTGTGTGTGTGTGTGTGTGTCTGTTTGTGTCTGTGTGTCGCGCGCGTGTGTATGTGAGTGTGTGTGTGTGTGTGTGTGACAGAAGCAGGAACAGCTTACCACTTGCGCTAATGCTGAGTGTGAAGGGGCCGTCTCCTTATCAACAAAGAGGACAAAGTGGACCCACAATTAAGTCAACATTTTTCACGGGGCGGAAGTAAACAGTGTGCGCGAGCCGAGCAGCAGCCAGGCCCTATTCTGGCCCTTATCTTAATGAGCTGCTTTTAACTGCAAGCCCCCGCGTCTGCGCGTGGCACTGCGGCCCTGTGTGTAAGAGACCGTACAGCTGAGAGGGCGACCCCGAAGTGTACGTTACTGTGTATCTGGAGAGAGGCGCCGGGGGGGGGCGGGGGGGTACAGAGAGACAGAGAGAGAGGGGGGCAGAGAGGGAGGGGGGACAGAGGGAGAGACAGAGATGGGGAAGAGAGAGAGAGAGAGAGAGAGAGAGATGGGGAGTCCAGTTCAAAATGCAGCCCTTGTCATCTCCCTACTGCACACAACTATACTCCTCTCCTCCAAAGCACACACATTACATTACATTACATTACATTACAGGCATTTAGCAGACGCTCTTATCCAGAGCGACTTACACAACTTTTTACATAGCATTTTACATTGTATCCATTACAGCTGGATATATAACTGAAGCAATGCAGGTTAAGTACCATTGCTCAAGGGTACAACGGCAGTGTCCTACCGGAATCGAACGACGACTCTTTCGGCAAGCCCAGTTCCTTACCCACTGTGCCACACACACACACTCAGACACACGAACACACACACACACACACAGGCTCCTAGTCTAGGATCAGGAGGATCCCCCACAGTGGACAGAGTTTAGCCGGCTTCTGTGCCCTTCTGCTTTATTAGTGACAGTGACACTTTGCTGACGCTCCCTTTAGGCCCCTTCCTTATCAGTGATTGGATGGAACCCTCAGGACAGCAGTGGTGTCTGTAAATCCCTTCACAGCTCAAACCAATCAGCACTGCACAGCTTTTATGACTGTCAATAAATATCTGACTCCATAAATTGTTTGTACATAAAATTAAAAATGTACATTGCTAATGTCTAGATCAGCGGTTCACAACCCTGTTCCCGGAGATCGACCGTCCTGTAGGTTTTGATTTCAATACTAATTTGGCACATCTGATTCTACTAATTAGCAGCTCAATGAGATCTCTAGCTGTTGCTGAAGGTGTGCTTTTGTAGGGCTGGAGTGAAAACCCGGAGGACGGCAGATCTCCAGGAACAGGGTTGGGAACCACTGGCCTAAGTGTACTGTGGTGAGTCACTCCTTTATACTTTTGTTAACAGGTAGTTAGATAGAAACTTTACTTATCTCCATGGAGGAAATTAGTTGTCAAAAAACAGCTCACGCGAAAAAAAAGGAATTATAATATAATTCAGTACACAGGGACAGACAATTTTCCCAAAAAAGGCTAACAATTCAATACAGTCTCACTCATTAGTGCATAACAGCTCAGATTTCTGGGACCCCTGGGGGTCTGTCTGGTGCAGTGCTTTCCGTGCTGGGCAGGCTGACAGGTTGGCATAATGGCTTTAGTGAGAATCAGCTTTTTTTTAAGGGCAGCCGCTCTGCATTATGGTTATGGAATCTGACCTGCAGTACCAAGGTAGCGGGTTCGAATCCCAGGCAGGAATCAGGTGAGAGTGTATTGAGTGCGTAAAGATGTGCAAAACGTCTGTGGAGAGGAGAGTCTGCTAAATGCCTATAACGCGATGACATATGGGTGAGTTCCCAGAGTAACCAGGCGGTTTTTGGGCTGGGATGGCAGTTCTGAAACCCTAAGGTGTGGGGGGGAGGTAGGGGCCTCTATACGGTAGGGTGGGTAAATGGATGTGGTGTAGGGACATGGGCTCTGTACAGTTGGGTGCATAAATGGATGTGGTGTAGAGACATGGGCTCTGTAGGGCAAGGTGTGTAAATGGATGTGGTGTAAGGTCATGGGCTCTGTAGGGTAGGGTGTGTAAATGGATGTGGTGTAGGGGCATGGGCTCTGTACAGTAGGGTGTGTAAATGGATGTGGTGAGGGCATGGGTCTGTAGAGGGTGTAAATGGTGGTGTAGGGGCATGGGCTCTGTAGGGTAGGGTGTGTAAATGGATGTGGTGTAAGGTCATGGGCTCTGTAGGGTAGGGTGTGTAAATGGATGTGGTGTAGGGTCATGGGCTCTGTAGGGCAGGGTGTGTAAATGGATGTGGTGTAGGGACATGGGCTCTGTACAGTAGGGTGTGTAAATGGATGTGGTGTAGGGTCATGGGCTCTGTAGGGTAGGGTGTGTAAATGGATGTGGTGTAGGGGCATGGGCTCTGTAGGGTAGGGTGTGTAAATGGATGTGGTGTAGGGGCATGGGGTCTGTACAGTAGGGTGTGTAAATGGATGTGGTGTAGGGGCATGGGGTCTGTACAGTAGGGTGTGTAAATGGATGTGGTGTAAGGTCATGGGCTCTGTAGGGTAGGGTGTGTAAATGGATGTGGTGTAAGGGCATGGGCTCTGTAGGGCAGGTTTCCTTGGAAAGGGCAGCCGGTGAACAGGGCAGTTTATGTACTGAGTGGTTAATAGTTACCCGGAGCCAGTTGCACAGCTTATGTAGTGTGTGTGTGATCTCTTTATGAGACTGACGCTGACGTCACTACAGCTAGGGCAGCCTGTCAGCTTCACAGTCAGTCTGCTGTCTCACACACACACACAGACACACACACACACACACACACACACGGAGGAGTATAGGCCACTTGTTTTTTTGTTCATTCCCAGCCCTCTGTCCCGTTTCAGCATCAGCTGAGCGGTCTAAGCGCTGAACACGCTCGCGTTTCTCTTGTTCTCCATGTCGGAAATAATCCTTTTCCTGGTCTCTCCTCGGGAGAAACAATGGCTGCCAGACGGCTTTCAGGCTCTGTCAGCAAACACAGAGAGAGCCGTGTCCCCGTATGCCTGTCAGCTGTCAGGTTTCAGGGCACACACACGCATAGCAAGGACTTTCTGGCTCTCCGGCTCACGTTCCTTCCTGTTCAAAGCTTAGCTTTCTAGCGGTTTGATGAAGGGCAGCATGTGTGAAAGTTTGTGAGTGTTGGAAAGGTGCTTGAGGGGCGTAATGTTTGCTTGATGGGGGGGTGGGGGGGGGGTGGGACACCACACAATGTTTATTCAGAGAAGATTTGTCTCTCCATCGCAGGGTCACTGCAAAATGGCTGCAGGAATTTCCCTGCCGTATGCCTGTATGTGTGTGCGTGCGTGCGTGCTTGTGTGTGTGTGTTTCTGTGTGTGTGTGTGCGTGCATGCGTGCTTGTGTGTGTGTGTGTGTTTCTGTGTGTGCGTGTTTATGTGTGTGTGTGTGTGTGTGTGTGTGTGTGTGTGTGTGTGCGTGCGTGGGCGTGGGCGTGGGCGTGTTCGTGCGTGCTTGTGTGTGTGTGTTTCTGTGTGTGTGTGTGTGTGTGTTTTTGTGTGCGTGTGTGCGTGCGCGCGCGCGCGCGTGTGTGTGTGTGTGTGCGCGCGGGTATGAGAGAGAGAGAGAGACTTGCAGGGCGCTGTGTTCTGTTGTGGTTAAGTCCGCTGATTGGTCCGCGTGTGTTCTGTTGTGGTTGAGTCCGCTGATTGGTCCGCGTGTGTTCTGTTGTGGTTGAGTCCGCTGATTGGTCCACGTGTGTTCTGTTGGGCTTGAGTCCGCTGATTGGTCCGCGTGTGTTCTGTTGGGCTTGAGTCCGCTGATTGGTCCGCGTGTGTTCTGTTGGGCTTTGAGTCCGCTGATTGGTCCGGTGTGTTCTGTTGGGTTTGAGTCCGCTGATTGGTCCACGTGTGTTCTGTTGGGTTTGAGTCCGCTGATTGGTCTGTGCGTGTTCTGTTGGGTTTGAGTCCGCTGATTGGTCCGTGTGTGTTCTGTTGGGTTTGAGTCCGCTGATTGGTCCGCGTGTGTTCTGTTGGGTTTGAGTCCGCTGATTGGTCCGCGTGTGTTCTGTTGTGGTTGAGTCCGCTGATTGGTCCGCGTGTGTTCTGTTGGGTTTGAGTCCTCTGATTGGCCGTCTGGTTCCTCTTGTGCTGTCTTGGTTCCGTCCCGATTGGCGTTCATACCTTAACGCGGCGCTGCTTTCTGACTCTCACCTTCTGGTTCGGCCTGTCTGGTCTCCAGAGACGTCCCGGATAAATAAGGGTTAAATAACAACACAGAGTGACTCTGGAGGGTGCCGTTTCTGGCGGGCGGGGTCACTGGTTCCCGCTACGCTAGGCCCCGAGACGGCGGTGATTGACAGCCCGATGCGTCGCTCAGCGGTCCTCGTTGCGAGGGGTTTCCACTTGGCCCGTGAGTAGTAATGACATCGTGCGTCCGTCGTTCGCCGCACTGGTAAATCACAGGAAGGCAGTGTTCTGGGTTTGTTTTTTCTTTTTTCCCTAGTACTGATGAGTCTCTTGCTCTCTCTTAAATTCAGATTCTAATTCAAAATGTTTTTGACTCAAAATGCACTTGTAAGCTTTGCCAAAGCCAGAAAATGTAGATTTGGAAATACAGAAACCCTTTAGGTGAATGTAAACATGAATGTAAATTTGACTTTTATTATTATTATTATTATTATTATTATTATTTCTTTCTCTCCCTTTCTTTATCTCCTTCATGCTCACACTTTCTTTTCTGTCTGTATTTCTTCCTCTCTCCCTGCTTCTCTTGCTCTCTCTGTCTCTGCTTCTCTGTCAGAGTTAAGTATGCAACCCCTGGGTATTCAATATAAACGGCTCAATTTTTTCCATCTGTTGAGTGTTGCCCGGCTATGATTGATGGAATTGTATCTTTCTGAGGGAGGTGTATAATACTTTAATCTGCTGTACCGCAAATTAACCACCGACAACCATCTTGTGATTGGACTTTGTCTGTTCACCCACCTACATACAGTACACACACCCACACACATGCATGTACATGAGTACACACACCTGTCTCTCTGTCTCTCTCACTCTCTCTCGCTGTCTTTCTCACATACACACACATACGCATTAGCATACATACATAAAATCTTGCACACTCACAAACATGGATGCACATGCATACGCACAAGTACACACAAACCTCTCTCTCTCATTCTCTGTTTCTTGCATACACATACACATAAACATAAGCGTGCATACAGTACATATAATCACACTTGCATACACACACCCACATGCACATAAACACACCTAATAACTCACACACACCCACACACACACGCATACAATCACACACACACATGCTCGTGCACACACACACACACACACTTCATTCTCTGTGTCTTTCTCTCTCTTACACACACACACACACACACACACTCACACACACTTCTCTCTTGCTCGATTCCCAGCTGGGGTACTGCTGTTATTCCCTTAGGCAAGGTACTTACCTGAATTGCTTCAATAAAATATGCAGCTGTATAAATGCATTAGATGTAACTTAATGCACATTGTTCTGGATAAGAGCACCTGCTCAGTGTGAATGTAATAACGGCATGCCCCCTACAGGGCTATCAAACCTGCACTGTACTGCAGGGACATGAGCAGTCTGTACTGCAGGGATGTGTGCAGTCTGTACTGTAGGGATGTGTGCAGTTTGCACTGTAGAGATGTGAGCAGTCTGTACTGCAGAGATGTGAGAGGTCTGTACTGTAGAGATGTGAGTGGTCTGTACTGCAGAGATGTGAGAGGTCTACTACAGAGATGTGAGCAGTCTGTACTGTAGAGATGTGATGTTTGGTAAATGGTTCTAATTTGACACACGATTCTGATTTCACACATGGTACTGATTTGGCACTTGGTTCTAGTTTGGCGTGTGGTTATACTTTGGTGCATGTTCTTAGTTTGTCATATTCTGTTTTAACACATGGTTCTGGTTTGGCACGTGGTTGTGGTTTGGCACATGGTTGTGGTTTGGCACGTGGTTGTGGTTTGGCACATGGTTGTGGTTTGGCACATGGTTGTGGTTTGGCACGTGGTTGTGGTTTGGCACATGGTTGTGGTTTGGCACGTGGTTGTGGTTTGGCACATGGTTCCAGTTTGGCATGCAGTGTGGTTTCCACACAGAAGCACTCTGCCTCTGGGCAGGTCAGACAGGAAGGCTAATTGCATACCTTTACTCAAGAGCCCGGCGAGTTAGCAGCCTGTGCAGCTGGGTCAGCGCACCATCCAGCGGGAAATCCATCGTCCCCGGGCAGAAAATCCATACGGCCAGTACTGATGAGTGCGGCAGGGAGTGGGTGGTGGAGAGATAGGGGAGAAGGAGGGAGAGAAAGAGAGAGATGAAGGGTAGGGTTGCTCTTACATTTTTATATTTGTGAAATATACTTTAATCCCCTGTTTTTCCACGAGCTGATCGATCACGGGGAGGAGAGGGGAGGGGAGGGGAGGGGAGGGGGGAAGGAAAGGAGAAGAAGGGAGAGAAATAACGAAAGGCCAGAAAGAAAGAAGCTGCATCCTGTACGTTGTGACCATGACAGCGCGTTACATTCAGACATGTAGCCGATGCTCTTATCCAGACTGACTCACACGACTTAAATTCATTTTTACATGAAATCCATTCATAGGGCTGCACATGTGCTGAAGTGATTGAGATTAAGTGCCTCGCTCAAGGGCTCAGTGGCAGCACCCCAGCTGGGAAAATCACATGTGCCGTCTCGCAGTTACCCTCCCAGTTCCTTCACTGGGGGTGGCAGGATAAGCATGAAACAGAATGAAAAGGCTGATGATGGCACCTCCTGTCCAGGTTACCCCTATGTGGGGCAAGAGAGATGTTTTAGTTACCCCAGAATGGGGCAGAAGAGATGTTTTAATTGCCCCAGAATGGGGTAGGAGAGTTGTTTTAGTTACCCCAGAATCGAGTGAAAGAGATGTTTTAATTGCCCCAGAATGGGGCAGGACAGATGTTTTAGTTACCCCAGAATGAGGCAGGACAGATGTTTTAGTTACCCCAGAATGGGGTAAAAGAGATGTTTTAGTTACCACAGAATGGGGTAAAAGAGAGGTTTTAGTTACCCCAGAATGGGGTAAAAGAGAGGTTTTAGTTACCCCAGAATGGGGTAAAAGAGAGGTTTTAGTTACCCCAGAATGGGGTAGGACAGATGTTTTAGTTACCCCAGAATGGGGTAAAAGAGATGTTTTAGTTACCCCAGAATGGGGTAAAAGAGAGGTTTTAGTTACCCCAGAATGGGGTAAAAGAGAGGTTTTAGTTACCCCAGAATGGGGTAGGAGAGATGATTTAGTTACCCCAGAATGAGGCAGGAGGGATGTTTCAGTTGCCCCAGAATGGGGTAGGAGAGTTATCTTAGTTACCCCAGAATGAGGCAGGAGGGATGTTTCAGTTATGCCTGAGTGTAGCAGGAGAGATGCTTGTAGTAAACAGAAGCGATTCCCTGGGTGTAAACTCTGTAGTGTCAGCTGTGACTCTCTGCATGGGCACCCACCAATCAGACCACCGGCTGTGCTCCTGCATCATACTGACGCCAAAGAGAGAGAAAGAGAGTGTGTGTCTGTGTGTGTGTGAGTGAGTGAGTGAGTGTGTGTGTGTGTGTGTATAGTGTGTGAGTGTGTCTGCGAGTGTGTGTGTGTTTGCGAGTGTGTGTCCGTGTGTGTGTGTGAGTGAGTTGTGAGCAGTAAGATTTAG
>NC_057934.1:72076349-72078849 GCF_018555375.3 Anguilla rostrata
GTTCAGTGATTCAGTAGTGTGTGTTCAGTAGCGTGTGTTCAGTGATTCAGTAGTGTGAGTGTCTGTAGCATGCGTTCAGTAGCTTGTGTTCCGTGATTCAGTAGTGTGAGTGTCCATAGCATGCGTTCAGTAGCGTGTGTTCAGTGATTCAGTAGTGTGAGTGTCAGTGGTGTGCGTTCAGTAGCGTGTGTTCAGTGATTCAGTAGTGTGAGTGTCTGTAGCATGCGTTCAGTAGCTTGTGTTCAGTGATTCAGTAGTGTGAGTGTCCATAGCATGCGTTCAGTAGCGTGTGTTCAGTGATTCAGTAGTGTGAGTGTCCATAGCATGCGTTCAGTAGCGTGTGTTCAGTGATTCAGTAGTGTGAGTGTCAGTGGTGTGCGTTCAGTAGCGTGTGTTCAGTGATTCAGTGTGGGTTTCAGTTGCTCAGTTCTGAATGTACAGCCCCACGTTGGGCACCAATATATATATATATATTTTTTTTTTTTTAAAAGCAAACAAAAAAGGGAAATAAAAATAAAGTAATACTGAAGTTTTTATGTGACTGGTTGACCAGCCTTTGCCTCAAGGCTTTGGAATGAACGTATTCGCTCAGACGGTCATCGCCATCGCCGATCGTTGCAAATGGACTGATGCACAAGCAACATTCTATAATTACAAAGCTTTCTCTGATGTTTTTGGCCTCTCCAAGCTCTTACTGGATAATCCTGATAATGACAGCAGTCGATTGCCTCCATCGTGCCAACACATCTCAACAGTATTGCGCTCTCTGTGTATTTTTGTGCTGAAGTGTGGTCTGATGGCTCTGACTTGTCCTACAGTGTAAGAAAAACAGACCTACATCAGACTGGCTGTTGCAAAGAGAAATGGATTGATAGTCAACAGCCAGTAGTTTTATATATAAAAAGGAATCCTTACCTAGGTCGTTTTAAAAAAAATATCAACCAGACTTTCAGTTGTTTGGTAGATTAAATTCACAGAACAAGAACAAATGTTCTGATGGATCCTCTGAAAGCAGACCCTTTGTCCTGGGTGGAATCATGCCAAACGTGTGCGGCATTACAAACGCAGTTGGGCGTTCTCTCCCCTTGTATTTTGCATTTCTGTCTCGTCCCACGGTGTCCTGGGTGCACAATCTAGCCAGCCCTGCGTTTGGACTGGTTTGAAACTGGTCAAACTGTTTCAATGGGACAGATTAAACTCCATTACCCTCCAAAAACAAGCCAGTGCTCGTCTGGCAGTGCTACGTGTTTTGAAGGTTCTGTGCTCCACACCTCAACTAAAATGAGTAATAAGTGTAGTAAAGGTGGAGCAGAGGTGGAGTAGGGGGGGAGTGAAGTAAAGGTGGAGAAGAGCTGGAGTAGAGGTGAAGGGGGAGCGAAGTAAAGGTGGAGTAGAAGTGAAGTAAAGGGGGAGTGAAGTAAAGGTGGAGTAGAAGTGAAGTAAAGGGGGAGTGAAGTAAAGGTAGAAATGTAAAGGTGGAGAAGTGAAGTGAGGGAGTGGTAAAGGTAAGTAAAGGAAGTACAGAGTGGTAACCGCTGCTGGAGGCTCCCTGCTTTATAAAGTGTTAGGCTGTGGCGGGGAGCTGAAGTGAAGCGCAGAGTTACTGTGGGGGGGCTGGTGTGAGAGGGGGGGGGGGAGTACGTGAGAATGTTTACATTTGCTGCCGAGCTGCCAGCGTCCTTCAGCGGGGTTTGGCGGCTCACCGCTGCTAATTACACAAACAGCAGAACAAAAGCAAAAACACGCCAAGCGTTAGGAAATAACTGATAATGCTCATAATTGATGTTTTTTTTTGTTATTATTTTTCAGAATAAGGTGCTGAGCATCGATGGGGTGAAGGTTAAACTTCAGGTAAGATCCCGTGGTACTCTTTTGATGATAATTATTGCTGAAAAATGTGTGTGTGTGTGTGTGTGTGTGTGCCCAGGTGTGGGTATGTGTACATATAATGTTTCAGACCGGTTTCAGAGAGGTTTTCCAGATTGTGTGTGCTGAACTCTGCTAACACACAATGTTTGGACAATGTTTCAGACAGGTTTTTTCGTAGCCTACTGCATCCTGAACCATCCCCCCCCCCCGCCTCCCAGAAGCTGCCTGGCAAGGTAAAACCTGTCAGATGTGTTCGTCCCAATGGGCAGATTATGTGAACTGGGACAGGGGTGGAATGGGGTTGATCTCTAACGTTTTATGGGCTATTAAGCCGAACTTTCGCAAGGCGGCGGTCCAGCGAGGGAGACATTTTCTCTGGCCCGTGCTGTCCTCCCTTACTGCTCATCTGCTCGTCAGGACCAGCTTGTAATTACCCCAATCATAACAACAGACAACAAATCTAATATGGCAGCCAATGGGGAGGCTGAGCAGTTCGGTTATTTGCGTTTCCCCTGCCCGATTCCAGAATGCTGATTGGTCCCTGTCGAGTAATTAATCTATCAGGACCATCTGGTGTGAGCTCCACTTTTGTGCTTCTGAGGAGGTTGATAGCGAGGGGGGGGGGAGCTGG
>NC_057934.1:72083849-72091349 GCF_018555375.3 Anguilla rostrata
GTAGCTGGCTGTGTTTATGTGTGTGTGTGTGTGTGTGAGAGAGAGAGAGCGAGGGAGTGAAATAGAGAGAGAGAGAGAGAGGTGAGCTCATTCTGTGTCTGTAGCTGGCTGTGTTTATGTGTGTGTGTGTGAGAGAGAGAGAGAGCGAGGGAGTGAAATAGAGAGAGAGAGAGGTGAGCTCATTCTGTGTCTGTAGCTGGCTGTGCTTATGTGTGTGTGTGTGAGAGAGAGAGAGAGCGAGGGAATGAAATAGAGAGAGAGAGAGAGAGGTGAGCTCATTCTGTGTCTGTAGCTGGCTGTGTTTATGTGTGTGTGTGTGTGTGTGTGTGTGTGTGTGTGTGTGAGAGAGAGAGAGCGAGGGAGTGAAATAGAGAGAGAGAGAGAGGTGAGCTCATTCTGTGTCTGTAGCTGGCTGTGTTTATGTGTGTGTGTGTGTGTGTGTGTGTGTAATAGAGAGAGAGAGAGAGGTGAGCTCAGTCCAGGCTGAGTTGGCTCTGTGCTGCAGTACTGGGCTCCAGGGACTGTGGGAACGCTCTTTAAGGCTGATTTACAGCCTCCCGTGTCATCCAGGACACGCACAGTACTACACCTCTCCTCCCCCACTTCCTCCGCTCAGCCCCTTCAGCCTTTCTCTTCCCCTCATCTGTCTTCCATCCTTTGTTCTTCCTCTCTCTTCTGTCCTCCATCCATTATCCTCCCCCTCTCTCCTCCTTCCATCCTCTCAATCCTTCCTTCCCTCCTATCTTTTCACTTCTTCCCTTTTCCTCCTTCTCGGTCTCTCCCTGCTCCTCTGTTCTCTCTCACACTCTTCCCCCTTTCTCCCACTCTTTCATTCCACCCTCCTCTCTCCCTCTCTCTTCCTGCTTGTTTGAAGGGCTCAGTGAATAACTGACTAAATTAACAACTTGGTAAATATGTGAATTAATTAAACATTGAGCTAGCAACTGAATGGATGAAACAATTATTAAGTGAATAAACAAATTAATGGATGAATAATGGAGGAATCGCTGCATTGTTAACTGGATGAACTGGTGAATAGGTGAATGGATGAATTAAAGAGTGCATAAGTAGCTGAATGAGTGAGTGAGTGAGTGAGTGAGTGAGCGAGCGAGCCATTAGGTAGAGTCTGAAAAGTGCACTGGATTGTTCCCACAGGTAACACAGATTGAGGAATGTCTCTTTAAATACCCCTGAGGTTGAAGGACGTTTAAGCCATCCTGAGAGGAAATGATCTTTTTAAGAGGAATAAAAGGACGGGGGGGGGGGGGGGGGGAGATGGGCCTTGATTAATAGTGACCGGGGCTGACACTGAAATCTTTCCACTGTGTCCTTCAGCTGTTTCTCACTGTGTAATCCAGCACAGGCTGGATGTGTTATCTACAGCAGGGTCTATAACACAGTGTGCTACCCTGAAGTGTGTTATCTACAGCAGGGTCTATAACACAGTGTACTACCCTGAGGTGTGTTATCTACAGCAGGGTCTATAACACAGTGTAGGACCCTGAAGTGTGTTATCTACAGCAGGGTCTATAACACAGTGTAGGACCCTGAAGTGTGTTATCTACAGCAGGGTCTATAACAGTGTAGAACCCTGAAGTGTGTTATCTACAGCAGGGTCTATAACACAGTGTAGGACCCTGAAGTGTGTTATCTACAGCAGGGTCTATAACACAGTGTAGGACCCTGAAGTGTGTTATCTACAGCAGGGTCTATAACACAGTGTAGGACCCTGAAGTGTGTTATCTACAGCAGGGTCTATAACACAGTGTAGGACCCTGAAGTGTGTTATCTACAGCAGGGTCAATTGCACAGGCTCTGATCCAGTGTGTGGAAATAAATTAAAATACCAGTGATTCCCGAAACCCAAAATGAATTCTTCTAGTGAGTTAAATATCTTGCTTTTTGTAATCACAGGGGGCCGAAGCATAAACGTCATACTGCATCTGGCACCAATTATGAAATGTCTGATGAAATAGAAACAAACCGAGTGATTTCATTTGCCAGTGAGCTGATTCACCGGTTTATGTCTGAGCCCAACGCCAGCGGTGAAACCAGGTTAAAGCCAAACCCACCCGGGGGGCAGAGGTTCGTTGCAGGTGCGCTGAAGATCCTTCCATCAGTAGAGATTCTGTCTTAATCGGGCGAGTCTTCGGTCGGCTGCCGTGCTTCTCTTTCGCACAAATCTCCCCTTCGTCCTCTTTAGTGCTTGACGATTATTTTTCCTTCTGTGGTTTTTTCCTCCCCCACCCTCCACATTCACAAAAGCAAAAAATTTGTGTGATTTCCCCCCCCCCCCCCCCCCCCCCCCCATGCATTATATTACTTTAGATTCGTGTGGCAGGTGATCTTACCCTCCTGAGTTATATCAGCGAGAGAGTGATGCGGCTCTGTGTCTCGTTTGCTTATGCTGGTGTAATAGTGCCATTAGGGGACCCCTCTGTCATTCTAAGTGACTCTCAGCAGCCTGTGCCTGATTGAATTCCCTTTATGGTTTGCACCAAGGGTGTCTGTTACCGCTTCTTCTTTTAATTAATTTCCTACAGCGTCCAATTTAGGCGCTCATCAGACGCTTTTAGCCAAGCGCACTCACAGAAGGAGCCATTTTACACAGTTGCGTAACCACCGCCAGCGCTCGCGAAGGACAAAGGCTTCAGTCGAACGCGTGGCTTCACAGAGATGCGTGTGCTCTGCAGATTAGACAGAGGGAAGGGTTAGGGGCTTTTTTGTGTTATTATTATACTTTTTTTTTTTGGTGATGAAATGTGGTGTAGATATGAAACGATGGGTTTGCAGTCTCCGCCGCTATCTTCTCTAGGAACGCTGCTGCATGTGAAATGAAGCTGTTGCCTGCTGAGGGAGAGCGTTATTGAATGGGGTGTGCATGTGCCAGCTTTTTAAAGAGTGCTGTTGAATATGAGATGGAGTTAGGGTGCAGAGAGGCAGCCCCGGGATCGTCGCATGGGGTGGGGGGGGTTAGGGCGTGTGGGTGCGTTCATGTGCGTTCTGGTTTATCGAGGGCCCTCTGAATAGAAATGATCATGAAAGAGGAAGCACTTTTTCAGAATGCATACAGACTTAATAAAGCATTAATAGCTGTGTTATACCTCTTTAATAAAGCGCACTATTGATTCTTCTTGGTCCAACGATCATACAAATGGGTAAATATGACATTAAAAATGCACTGAGCTTGCAATAAACTGGACAGTGATTAAAAAGCAGGAGGAGGCAGCTTCATCTCTTTCCATTTTGATCGGGCATTCTGACCTTCTCTCTCTCTGCAGAGCAGGTCTTTGCGATGACACATTAAAAGCCCAAACCATATCTCAGAACAGGAAGTATGCATCCATGCTATTAATCAGGCCCAGCTAGGCTTCAGTGACCGCTTTGAGTGTTAACCCTTTGAAGAGCAGGTTCTTCCGGAAATGTTTTTTTTTTTTTGGAATTACTTTTTTATTTTTTCTAAATTTTTCAGTCAGTGTTCTAGAACTCCGTTACCAGCAGTGATTGTGACATCAGCGTCAGAATGTTCGGTTTCGAACATTCTACTCACACGTTTGCGATCTCACACCCCACAGAGCGTAAACGTTTTTTTTTTTTTTTTGTCTTAATGACAATAGGGCCCGGATAATCCCGCAGTCCTCTGAGAAATCAAACGGGGGAAATATCAGCCGGAAAAGGGACGACGCCGTCCCAGAGGGTGTCGGGGAGGCTGATGGCCGAATTGTCCGCGACCCGCGTTCTAAGCCACAGCGGTTTGGCGGCTTGGCGGTTCGGGCCCTTTTGATTCTTGGCCTGCTTCCAGCGGTTGGAAATGTCGCCGGCGCTGTCGGTCTGTGGGCAGAACCCAACCCCACGTGGCCTGGCAGAGGCCTAATTACCTGTCAGCCTGCTAAAGACATTCCCCATGTCGCTTTCTTTATTTCTCTCACTTTCTTTCTCTTTCTGTCTCTGTATCAATAAACATGTTTTATCTCTCTCTCTCTCTCTCCCCCCGTCTCTCTTTCATTCTTTCGCTGCCGGGTCTTTGTTTTTTAGTCTTTTTTTTTTGTTCCTTTTGTTCTCCCAAGTTCTTTGTTCTTTCTCTCTGTAGTTGGGCCTCCACACTTTCACCTAGACATATTCTCTGGAGCAGGGCTGCTCACACTTTTTCAGCATGCGAGCTACTTATAAAATGACCAAGTCAAAATGATCTACCCACTACAAAAATGCAAAACATATATTTATTTACAAATATATTGAGGATTCTTTATATGTACAATGTATGTTGATGTACCTTGCATAACCGCATGAGCCAATATTGCACAACACAACATAATTAACTATGTACATTTTTTTGTCATTATTTGAGTTTAGTCTGATGACTTGCACTGAATTGAATCAGCCAGGGATACATAGTCCGGACAGTAGCTGCTGACAGCCAGCCTCAAGCACACTTCCAAATGTTCATCAGTCATGGTGGAACGGTACTTGGACTGACTAGCTTGTTAGTTTTGCTGCACTTGGCGCCGTTGTTTGCGCATGCGCAGTGACCTAAGTGTCAGAAAAATTCAGATGTCATCTAACTGGCTGCCCTATATCAATCAAGTGACGGGATGGATGATAGGCTGACGTCTATTTTTTTTAAAGGAGTACCATGGTGATTTTCACACTTTCTCGGTTTTATGTGCTATTTGCACAAGAGGCATTGAAGAAACACAATGAGCAAAGTATTAAATATGTCCGTTCTGTATTTTTGGAGAAATATGCGTTTTAAATTCATCGTCCTATTTTCAACCGGTTGAGAAAGTTGTCATTTTGCTGCGTCACGAATACAGTAACCACTCCCATTTCCACGCTCCGTAAAGAAATCTGACAGGACACACCGTCCTGCTGTTCAGACAATGCAAATATTTGACTAACGTTAGGTTCACTTAAATTAGAGTGCCTTTAGATTATTTCTGGTTATCAGAATATCAGATATTCATTTAGCTAGCTAGCTAACGTTAGCTAGCTAGGAGGTTTGCTTTCATAAGGCAATGTTATCGATAACGTTAGCTTGCTAGTTTGCTTTTATGAGGACGTTATAGTTGTGCTTTTATC
Organism: Anguilla rostrata; assembly: GCF_018555375.3. Classification (NCBI taxonomy): domain Eukaryota; kingdom Metazoa; phylum Chordata; class Actinopteri; order Anguilliformes; family Anguillidae; genus Anguilla; species Anguilla rostrata. The sequence continues at coordinate 72,088,929 of NC_057934.1, forward strand.
TTAACTTGGCTAGCTAGATAGCAAAAATTATAATTGGATATAAGTCAACGTCCTTACCTTAGCTATCTATCGATACTTGATATACTACTAAGCTAGCTAGCTTGTGAAAATTCAGTCTCCCAAAGAGAGCGTAGCATGGTGGTAGCTATGGTAACGGGGCACGGTCTGTCAATCATAGCTAACTGACAGTTCTCATTACCACGTCCAGACGGTTCGGGTGAATTTTTATAGTGGGAAATTTAGGCTTAGAAAAATACGTTTTAAAGTACATTGAAATGACTGAAGAATAAAAAAATTATGCACATTTGTTTTGTTGCCTAAAGACAACTGGGAAGTGTCACGTTCAACCACCATGGTACTCATGCGATCTACCAATACTACCTTTGCGATCGACTGGTAGATCGCGATCGACGTATTGAGCACCCCTGCTCTGGAGTGACGATGCGATGTTATGTTGGGTAGTTTTTCACATTTTTCAGAAAACCCCATTCACAATCAGCAAAGTACTAACTCATCAACAATCAGCAAAACAATCAGCAAAACTTCTCATTTTCTTTTTAAGGAATTGCACGTAAGCTATGATGTTTGCTAATGTGATTAGCTCTGATAACTTATGAGAGCCATTAGTGAAGGGGTAGATAATTGTTTTTTGTTTGCATATGCACACAGAAAATGTAATTTTTTATTTATGATGTTTCTAATGAAAGGCTGGATGAATTGCCTTTCTGAGTCCCCACCCAGACAAATGTCTGTCAGTCCTGCACTTTTCCTTCACATCTTTCCCCCTCTTCTGTGTCTTTTTTCTCTGTAATTTCTTCTTCGTTCTTCCTCCTGATCCGTCACTCATTGCTGCCATGATTGACGGCTGGGTGAATGGGCTGTGATGATTGGTTGCCATCAGAGAGGGTAATTAGCCTTTGAGTGATGTTTATGTGCGTTCCCGTAACCGTGGTGATTAACGATCTGCCTATTAAAGGCCTGTCCACACTGAGCCCTGAAACATCTCTTAAGTGTGTGCGTGCGTGCGTGTGTGTGTGTGTGCGCATTTTCATGCTTTATGTCTGTGTGTATGGATACCTTGTGTGTTTGCATGTGTGTGTCCATGTGAACCTGCACGTGTGCACTTACATGCATTATGCTTGTTTGTAAATTGATTGTTTCTATATACATCCCATGTAAATCCCATTTAATTTATTTGTGTGTGTTTGTGTGTCTAAGTGTGCAATGAATGGTTTGGGGTTTCAAATCGCTTTGGTGGTGCTAACGTGCTAATGCATAGGTGCGGAGCACTTACGTGCTAACGTGCTAATGCACAAGTGTGGAGCGCTAACGTGCTAATGTAAACCCTGAGCTCGTCTTCTCCTGCTGGGTGTGAGACTGACCCCCGCAGTACGGCTAAAGCAGTGTGCGATCACACTTCTGTTTCCGCGCTTGTGTGTGTGTGTGTGTGTGTGCGTACGTGCGTGCGTGTGTGTGTGTGTGTACACTGTGTTTCTTAAGCCAGGATCTCTGATGCAAATGCTCTTCTGTGGTCCTTCTCTTCATTCCTGAGGGTGGGGGCTGGGAGAGTTTGGGGGTGGGGGCTGGGAGGGTGTGGGGGTGGGGGCTGGGAGGGTGTGGGGGTGGGGGCTGGGAGAGTTTGGGGGTGGGGGCTGGGAGAGTTTTGGGGGTGGGGGCTAGGAGAGTTTGGGGGTGGGGGCTGGGAGGTTGGAGGGAGTGGGTGTTGCTTTTGAAGCCAGGCTGATAGTTTCATTCATAAGTGCAGGAGCACGTTGCGATACCCTCCTTCAATGTCTCCCTCTCTCTCTCTCTCTCTCTCTCTCTCTCTCTCTCTCTGTCTATCCCTCTCCCTCTCCCTCCCTCTCTCTCTTTCTCTCTCCTTCCTGTCATTGTACGCGGTGTGTAGAATGTAAAGTGGTCACTGGCGTGCAGATGAGTAGACTGGAGGAGCGTGTGCAGCTGTAGCTGTGTGTGGCACAGTGATGAGATACACCTTGGGTGTTAATCGCTGCCCTACCCACCGGGGCACCAGAAGGACTCTGCCCCCTCTCAGCTACAGCAACAGAGACTCCGCCCACTCTCATTAACAGCCACGGAGACTCCGCCCCCTCTCAGCTACAGCAACAGAGACTCCGCCCACTCTCATTAACAGCCGCGGAGACTCCGCCCACTCTCATTAACAGCCACGGAGACTCCGCCCCCTCTCAGTAACAGCCACGGAGACTCCGCCCCCTCTCAGTAACAGCCACAGAGACTCCGCCCCCTCTCAGTAACAGCCACGGAGACTCCGCACCCTCTCAGTAACAGCCACTGAGACTCCGCCCATGCACAGTTAAAGCCACAGAGACTCCGCCCACGCACAGTTAAAGCCACAGAGACTCCGCCCACTCACAGTTAAAGCCACAGAGACTCCGCCCACTC
>NC_057934.1:72096349-72146074 GCF_018555375.3 Anguilla rostrata
GTTCAGAGTAAGTACCTTGCTCAAGGGCACAAGGGCAACAGGGGGCAATCGAACCTGCAACCTGGGTTTCAAGCCCGGTTTCCTGTCCATTACACTACACTGCCGCCCAGTCAGTCAGTCTCCTTTGGGAGATTTCGGTGTGACGGAGGGGCTCGGTCGTGACAGGTCGCTCAGCAAGGCGGGCGAACTTTCCGGAGGTTTCAGTAAAACCGGTACTCCCTCCCGGCACGTCCGCCATTTCTGTGAGCTTTTATAGGAGTTTGGGAGCTGACCTTTCATTTTGGGTGTCCTTGAGTTTTGCCTGGTTGGTCTCTCTCCTAAAAATAAATAAATAAATAAATAAAAACAACAACAACAAGCAGAACTTATTGGCTGTGATGTCACTATGATATCCTTCCCTGCTGTTGAGGAAATGGGAGTTCAAGAAAATGGAGTTTGTGCCGACGGAAAGATGAAAGTAGTGGCGTAGCTTTGGCTCAGCTTCCTGCTTTCGACACCTTACTTGTGATTTCAGCTCTTGCCTGGCCTCTTGCCCCCCCCCCCCACTCTCTCTCTCTCTCTCTTCCTTTCATTTATTTCTGATTCAGCTTTCTGAACAGATTGTTTAATCACAGCTGTTGGGGAATCTTCTCCTTCTTTCTCTCTCTCCCTCTTCTCTGTTTTTCTCCTGCCTGCGTGTTTTGGCCCCAGGCAATGTGTACTAGGCTGTATGGGACTGGAGGTCTCTTGTTTCAACAGACACAATGCCAGTCCATTTCTTTGCCATTAGTCACATAAGATTTTAAATGACAGATTGGAGATGTTCAAAAGTCACACTTCACGTTATCAAAGAGCTTTATTCTATCAGGAAACAAGTGTTTTTATCACAATAACGCCAGACAAGATTTGGAACGTCTGGAAAAATAAGCCATGTTTTCCACTCGTCTCACCCGTCCAGTCTACCAGTGACCTTTGCATGAAGCTTGTTTATGGGGGCGAATTTGGGCAGCTGTGCCACTGGGAATATGTTCCTGTCTGGGTAACACTGTGTTGAGCACTTTTCTGAAAGTCGGTGAAGGTGTCTTTTAATGGCTGCTGTATTTATGTCCTTCTCTCACACACTCTGACTTCTGGTATTTAAGACCTTGTCCTGTATTCCTGTAACATCCTACTGTGTGTGTGAGGCAGTATAGCAGGGCTGCAGCAGAATCCCCTTCCCACTGTCTGTGTGAGGCAGTATAGCAGGGCTGCAGCAGTATCCCCTTCCCACTGTCTGTGTAAGACAGTATAGCAGGACTCTAGCAGTATCCCCTTCCCACTGTCTGTGTGAGGCAGTATAGCAGGGCTGTAGCAGTATCCCCTTCCCACTGTCTGTGTAAGACAGTATAGAAGGACTGTAGCAGTATCCCCTTCCCACTGTCTGTGTGAGGCAGTATAGCAGGGCTGTTGCAGTATCCCCTTCCCCCTGTCTGTGTAAAGCAGTATAGCAGGGCTGTACCAGAATCCCCTTCCCACTGTCTGTGTAAAGCAGTATAGCCGGGCTGTAGCAGTATCCCCTTCCCACTGTCTGTGTGAGGCAGTGTAGCAGGACTGCAGCAGGATCCCCTTCCCACTGTCTGTGTAAAGCAGTATAGCAGGGCTGTAGCAGAATCCCCTTCCCACTGTCTGTGTAAAGCAGTATAGCAGAGCTGCAGCAGGATCCCCTTCCCACTGTCTGTGTAAAGCAGTATAGCAGGGCTGTAGCGGGATCCCCTTCCCACTGTCTGTGTAAAGCAGTATAGCAGGGCTGTAGCGGGATCCCCTTCCCACTGTCTGTGTAAAGCAGTATAGCAGGGCTGCAGCAGAATCCCCTTCCCACTGTCTGTGTAAAGCAGTATAGCAGGGCTGTAGCGGGATCCCCTTCCCACTGTCTGTAAGACAGTATAGCAGGGCTGTAGCAGTATCCCCTTCCCTCTCAGGGCTCTGGGAGGGTGGGGATGGGGTGCAGATACAAAATGTCCGCCATGTTTTCTATTAACTCGAATCGGGAAGGTGAGAGCCTGGAGACAGGGGTGGATGGCTGATATTTTCATCTCTGGCTGGCTGCCACATACATAATGATTAAACTTTGAATGCTTCGTAAAATCTTTATTACCCCCACCAGAGGGCAATTCAGGCTATAGTCAGGCTCGGACATAAAACAAAACACCACCAGTTAAGGAATTCCAGATTCTGAGATTTGCATAAACTTTCCACAACTTGCTATGTGTTGCTATACATTGTTGATGATATGGTGTGTCCCTGTGGATAACAGCATCTGTAGTACAATCAAAATGATTGTACTATAATGTAGAATATTTATGATATTTATGTGGATAGCATGGTATGATGCCATAATTACTGTAGTGAAAAGATAAGCATTGATTTTAGCACTCACTGTAGAAAGGGTAATGCTTTTGATGTAACATTTAAAAGCTACTGTGATTCATTAGGTTGACATTCTCTTGAGTCACAATGTTAATGTGTGTGTGTGCATGTGTATGTATCTGCATGTGCATTTGACCGAATACATGCGCCTACATGTATAATTGATTAAAATAATTTTCAATACCTGCGAATGGTAATGCCTACATCTGCAGCATAAACACACACTGATGTGTATTTGCTCTGGTCTTTCATTGAGGGAAAGCACAGCTCCCAGTGTGAGAGGAAACATCTGGTTGTAGTTGTGCTTCAGGTTGTAGTTCTGGTTCATGTTGTAGTTGTGGTTCAGACTGTAGTTGTGGTTCAGGCTGTAGTTCAGGCTGTAGTTACACTTCAGGTTGTAGTTCTGGTTCATGTTGTGGTTGTGGTTGAGCCTGTAGATGTGGTTCAGACTGTGATTCTGGTTCAGGCTGTAGTTGCACTTAAGGTTGTAGTTCTGGTTCATGTTGTGTTTGTGGTTTAGCCTGTAGTTGTGGTTCAGGCTGTAGTTGCACTTCAGATGGTAGTTGTGGTTCAGACTGTTGTTGCACTTCAGGTTGTAGTTGTGCTTCAGGTTGTAGTTGTGGTTCAAGCTGTAGTTGTGGTTCAGGTTGTGGTTGTGGTTCAGCCTGTAGTTGTGGTTCAGGCTGTAGTTGTGGTTCAGGCTGTAGTTGCACTTCAGGTTGTAGTTGTGGTTCAGTAGCGCATAGTCAGAGGTAAGACCGTGTTGGAGTCGAGGTTAAACCGCCTGGGTGTGTCGAAGTGTCCTGAGCAGACACTACCTAAATGCTCTGGGGTGAAGGCATCAATTGTAACGCTTGGATAAGCGTAATATGCAGCCTACATTACAGATGTTGCACTTCAGGTTGTAGTTGTGCTTCAGGTTGTGGTTCTGGTTCAGCCTGTATTTGTGGTTCAGCTTGTAGCTGGGGTTCAGGTTGCAGTTGTGGTTCAGACTGTGGTTGTAGTCCAGGTTAACTGAGCTGTCCTGTTTAAGTCACCTCTGAAATACCTCCGAAAACCCTATTTAAAAAACCAGCAAAATTGAACTGCCTGTTCCTGATGAACGATGATGTCACAAAGCGGGATTTAGGGTTCTGGAACCCAAGAACAACAAATTGGAATTGCATTGGAGCGGAGGTGGTTCACGGCCCTTAAGCATTTATAACTTTGAAAATGACAAGTGCACTTTTTAAAATGGAAATTTGAAGGTCCGCATCCCTGAGGTTCCTTTGCCCATCGTGTTCGGGCAGGAGGCGTGGGACGGTCTGGGAGGCTCTGATTCAGACGGTGAGCTTGGGGAAAGAAACGCCAGCAGCGGATCTGAATTCCGTTCAGGACTCTTGTCTGCCAAAAAACAAACAAAACAAAAAAAATCGGGGGAACATTTGGAGTTGGCGAGAGGACCACATTTGTCACCGTCTCCTTGAAGGTACCCACGGCGTGACCTGTGAGTTGTTTGCTCCTCTAAAAGTGTGACCTAGACGGAGGGTGGCGGAACTTTCTGGATGTTTCATGGGGTGAGAACGCGGGAGAGGGGTGCGGGTGTGTGCAGCCTAAATGTGACGTAGGACCACCTGGCCCTTGTGTGTTTTACCTGCTGGAGAGGATGAGACATCGTAGCAAGTATTTCCTGCCTGTAGCAGCAGCAGCAGCAGCAGCAGCAGCAGCAGCAGTAGTAGCAGCAGTCGTAGTAGCAGCATCATAAGCAGCAGTAGAAGTAGCAGCAGAAGCAGTAGTGGCAGTAGTAGCAACAGCAGCAGCAGTAGCAGCAGAAGCAGCAGTAGCAGTAGTAGCAATAGCAGCAGCAGTAGCAGCAGAAGCAGTAGTAGGTCTAGTTGTAGCAGTAGCAGCAGAAGCAGTAGTAGGTCTAGTTGTAGCAGTAGCAGCAGCAGAAGCAGCAGTAGCAGTAGTAGCAATAGCAGCAGCAGTAGCAGCAGAAGCAGTAGTAGGTCTAGTTGTAGCAGTAGCAGCAGCAGAAGCAGCTCCACTCCTCTCTGTGAGTGACACAGTAGAAACTGGGCTCCTCTCTGTGAGTGATGGAATAGAAACTGGGCTCCTCTCTGTGAGTGACGCAGTAGAAACTGGGCTCCTCTCTGTGAGTGATGCAGTAGAAACTGGGCTCCTCTCTGTGAGTGACGCAGTAGAAACTGGGCTCCTCTCTGTGAGTGATGCAGTAGAAACTGGGCTCCTCTCTGTGAGTGACGCAGTAGAAACTGGGCTCCTCTCTGAGAGTGACACAGTAGAAACTGGGCTCCTCTCTGAGAGTGACACAGTAGAAACTGGGCTCCTCTGTGTGAGTGACGCAGTAGAAACTGGGCTCCTCTCTGTGAGTGATGCAGTAGAAACTGGGCTCCTCTCTGTGAGTGATGGAATAGAAACTGGGCTCCTCTCTGTGAGTGACGGAATAGAAACTGGGCTCCTCTCTGTGAGTGAGATAGAAACTGGGCTCCTCTCTGTGAGTGACGCAGTAGAAACTGGGCTCCTCTCTGTGAGTGATGCAGTAGAAACTGGGCTCCTCTCTGTGAGTGACGCAGTAGAAACTGGGCTCCTGTCTGTGAGTGATCCCCTGTACTTTGTCCAACCAGCCTTCCTGATTCTCGCTGTCCTCTGGGTATTGCATATGACACTGTTTTCCACTGCATTCCACACTGTGTGTGTGAGTGTGTCTGTGTGTGTGTGTGTGTGTGTGTGTGTGTGTGTTTTTTTCTTCTGTGTGTGTGCGTTTGGAGAAGAAGGGGACAGATGATAGCCAAAGCGGTACATATTCTAACCCCATCTGTCAAAAATATTTGCTGCCTCTGGATCGATCTGCTCATCCAGCCGCTGCACATCCCTGGCAGGGTTCCAACATGACGAATGTGCGTCCATGATGAAAAACAGGGGCACCTCACGCCCCCCCCCCCGCCGCCCTGCCCCGACCCGGGAGTCCGGCCGAAGGACCTCTGGAGCCTCTGATTGTTTTCGATTTCCTCCATCACCTCACTGGGGGTTAAAAAAAAAACAGAAGTACACACACACACTCAGAAACAGACATTATTTTACACCTCTTCAGTTCCCGTCGGTTCAGGCTGTCAGGCGGTATCGAGCCGCCTGGGTAACCGGCGTCTGGCGGACCAGCCGGGGACTGATCTCAGATCAGTTAGCTGCGTTTCAGACAAACTCATCTGACCCAGTTCAAATCCCCCCCCTTCTGTGTGGAGTTTGAGTGTTCTCCCCATCGAGGCCTTTTTGTGTGGAGTTTGTGTGTTCTCCTCGACTGTGCCTTTCTGTGTGGAGTTTGTGTGTTCTCCTCGACTGGGCCTTTCTGTGTGGAGTTTGTGTGTTCTCCTCGAGGCCATTCTGTGTGGAGTTTGTGTGTTCTCCCCATCGAGGCCATTCTGTGTGGAGTTTGTGTGTTCTCCTCGACTGGGCCTTTCTGTGTGGAGTTTGTGTGTTCTCCCCATCGAGGCCTTTCTGTGTGGAGTTTGTGTGTTCTCCCCATCGAGGCCTTTCTGTGTGGAGTTTGTGTGTTCTCCCCATCGAGGCCTTTCTGTGTGGAGTTTGTGTGTTCTCCTCGACTGGGCCTTTCTGTGTGGAGTTTGTGTGTTCTCCTCGACTGGGCCTTTCTGTGTGGAGTTTGTGTGTTCTCCCCATCGAGGGCCATTCTGTGTGGAGTTTGTGTGTTCTCCCTCAGGCCATTCTGTGTGAGTTTTTGTGTTCTCCTCGAGGCCATTCTGTGTGGAGTTTTGTGGTTTCTCCTGACTGGGCTTTCTGTGTGGAGTTTGTGTGTCATCCTTTGGTGTTCTCCCACGGGCCTTTCTGGGGTGGAGTTTGTGTGTTGTGTCTCCCCATCGAGGCCATTCTGTGTGGAGTTTGTGTGTTCTCCTCGACTGGGCCTTTCTGTGTGGAGTTTGTGTGTTCTCCTCGACTGGGCCTTTCTGTGTGGAGTTTGTGTGTTCTCCCCATCGAGGCCAGTCTGTGTGGAGTTTGTGTGTTCTCCTTGACTGGGCCTTTCTGTGTGGAGTTTGTGTGTAATCCGTGGCCGTGGACGGTGTCCTCCGGCTACTCCTTATCCTAACCCTAACCATAACCCACAGAGGTAAATGGGGGGGGGGGGGACCTGGAATAAAATCTTGCATGCTTCTGGAGTAATGAAGAAAATCCTGTAGTGCAAAAAAAAGTGGAATAACATGGTAAAAACAGAGGAATGCCATGCGAATGCCAGTGCAATTACAAGCTAATATAACCCAATAATGCAATGCATTGTTCCCAAAGTTTGTTTTTAATATTCTGCCGAATATACAGCTTATGTAAAAAGGGTACAGCAGCTGTGTCCCTAAGGGGATTAAAACCTGCAGCCTTCTGGTTGTGGATCTGGATCTAAGCCTCAGCTCGAGACAAGTGCAGCGCTATGGGTCGGTTGTCTTGTCCCCGTTTTCATGCACAGTTTGTGAGATTTAGAAGTGTGTTGCTCACTGTGGGTGACACAAGGTTGTGGATTTTGAGCTCTTTTACCTTTCAAACCCACCCTCCATCAGAAGATTGAGCCTTGGGGCCACAGCAAATTAGAAGTCAATTATTGCTATTTTTTAACTTTTCATTTTTGAAATATATTATATATATATATATATATATATATTTTAAATAACATTGATTGACTTTAAGTTTGCTTCAGCCCCGAGGCTCGATCTGCTGGAGGAGGTTGGGTTTGAAAGGTAAAAGCTCAAAGTCCACAACCTTGTGTCACCTGCATTACAGTTTAAAAAATACAGTTAAAAATAAACATTAATTTGCTTCAGCCCTGAGTCAAAAATACAAAGCATGTCAAAATACAAAGAGGTGTGGAAGGAAAAATAGGACAGAGGGGGCGGGGGGAAGAGAAAGATGTTTGATGTTAAAAAAGACCCAGGGGAGTGATTCAGAAGAGTCTGCCCCCCCCCCCCCCCCCCCCCCGTGGAGTAGAGGGGGCGGGGCCTAGCAGGGTGGAATGGGGAGAGGTGGGCGGGGTACAGTTTATCTTCTCAGGTTTCTCTCCAGTGGAAACAGGTCTGATTAAAGTTTACCTCAAAGTTTTATTTCAACATGAAGACGCAGAGGGTTTCTCTTAAAGTCAGTGGGGGTACCTAGGGTGTCCGGAGTTGACGCTGAGGACATCTGCCCAAACGTCAACATATGACGATGTTGGGAACGAGACAAGACTGCTCTGATGACAGTGCCCCTGACCCTTCAGCCGAACCCTAACACTAATGCTAAGGACTCATCGCCTGTGACAGAGATGATGTCCTTAATTCTGTGGTCTGTATGGCGTGCTGGTGATCATGGACAGACTTAACTACATCAGCACATTACATTACATTACATTACAGGCATTTATTATCCAGAGCGACGTACAACAAGTGCATTGGTTCACGATGTAGAGGTGCAAAAGAAACACTAGAGTGAAGTAAGGATCGTAGTGCCAGAAGTGACCACATCGAACAGGACTCCAACCCTGTAGAGTAAGCTGTTCAGCAAGCAAGAATCCTACCAAGTACAAACTAGCACTGGAATCACATCTAATCACACCTAATCAGACAAAAACAATCCTGCCAGATACACTAACATAATCATATTATCCTAACTAGGTACAGTGAGCTAAACTAGAGGCTAGGGAGGGGTGGGGAGAGGTGCAGCCTGAAGAGATGAGTCTTCAGTCTGCGTTTGAAGGTGGTAAGATTCTCGGCTGTTCTGACCGCCACGGGGATGTCATTCCACCAACGAAGGGGCAGAACAGACAGCAGACGGGAGCGGGAAGTACAGACGCGAAGAGGGGGAGGTGCCAAGCGTCCAGAGGTGGCAGAACGGAGGTCTGGCTGGGGTGTAGGGTCTGATGATCCTCTGGATGTACCCTGGTGCTGACCTCTTAGCTGCCTGGTATGCAAGCACCAAGGTCTTAAATTTGATGCGAGCCATAACAGGCAGCCAGTGGAGGTCAGTGAGCAGGGGGGTGACATGGGAATGTCTGGGGAGGTTGTAGACCAGACGTGCTGCAGCATTCTGGATGAGCTGCAGCGGTCTGATGGCGGATGCTGGCAGACCAGCCAGTAGTGAGTTGCAGTAGTCCAGGCGGGACAGGACCATCGCTTGAACCAGGAGCTGGGTTGCGTAGGTGGTGAGGAAGGGACGGATTCTCCGGATGTTGTACAGGAAGAACCTGCACTTTCGACTCACCGCCGTGATGATCTGGGAGAGGGACAGTCTGTTGTCCATCACCACTCCAAGGTTTTTGGCAGTGGGTGGTGATGACACCTCAGTGTCCCCTAGGGAAATAGAAAAGTCGAGAAGGTTAGAGGATGGAGCAGGGATGAAGATCATCTCCGTCTTACCTGGGTTCAGCTTAAGATGGTGGTTATCCATCCAGCTCTGGATGTCCCTCAGGCAAGCAGAGATGCGAGCAGAGACCTGAGTGTCAGAGGGCGGGAAGGAGAGAAAGAGTTGGGTGTCATCGGCATAACAATGATAAGACAGACCATGGGCAGAGATTACAGGACCGAGAGATTGGGTGTACAGGGAGAATAGGAGGGGACCAAGGACAGAGCCCTGGGGAACTCCTGTGGCAAGGGGGCGAGGTGCTGATACTGCACCAGCCCAGGTGACTTGGAAGGAGCGACCGGAGAGGTAGGACTCAATCCAGTCTAGTGCTGTGCCACAGATCCCCATAGCTGCCAGGGAGGACAGGAGGATGGGATGGTTGACGGTGTCAAAAGCAGCAGAAAGGTCTAGGAGGATCAGGACAGATGAATGGGAGGCTGCTTGTGCGGCGTGAAGCGACTCACTGACCGAGAGGAGTGCGGTCTCTGTCGAGTGGCCAGGTCTGAAGCCAGACTGGTAGGGGTCTAGGAGGTTGTTCAGTGAGAGAAAAGAGGAGAGTTGATTAGAAGCAGCTCGTTCAATTGTTTTGGATAGGAACCAAAACAATGCACCTTTACATGCATCCTGGAAGCCTTGACATTTCACAGTCATTGTAAGTGACTGATTTATACCTGGGGCAGCAGGTGAGGGGGGAGGCCCTGGCCAATCAATCAATTGCATTAATCAAACAGCAATCATAGAATAGGAAGCTGTAGGTTATGGTTGACGCTGAAGGCCAGATCTTAGTCATTTTTGCTTATCGCTCTTTTCTTTGTGTCCTGGAAGGAATGCAGGAATTATTCTTAGCATTTGAAAGTTTTTTTTTTCTTTTTCCTCCATGTTCCTCTAGTCTGCTGTAAGATTACAGGCTATTCACAGGAGGACAGGGGGTCCGGTGATTGGCTGCCACGCTCGATTGTAGTGCCGTTAATGGCGTTATGGTTCTTTTCATCACCGTTGGGGCTAAAGAAGGGTTTCCCGCGGCTCTCCCCTACTCTCAGCCATTCATCGGCCATCCCGTCTCCATGCCGACCGAAAACGGGTTTTGGAATGTCGCAGAAGATTCCGGAAGGTTGAGCCGCGGACTCATGCCGCGCTAGCCCGGACGGTGGGCACTTGTGTTCAGGTTCAGTTCTAAAGCTCAGTGTGTCCTGACTTGATTTTGCCGGTGGAGTCAATCACCTTCGAACCTTCGTCATGAATGTTCCGTGAAGGCTGGAGGCCATGAGATCTGTAGCCACAGAACTAGCCCGATACTGACCGGAAACCTCCTCGAAAAAAAGCCAGCATGCGGGACCCAAGGAACGCGGGAGTCAAGCGTCTGGTTTGCAGGGCTGCTGGGTGGTTCACTCGGGTAAGCCACCACGGTGTGGCACATTTTAGCTCCACAGGGCAATGCCCAGTTGGCGCCTGTCGTTGCCCAGAAAATTCCACGTTTCATGGCTCTTGGGCGACCCCTGCTGACCGATAAGGGCACTCGTAAGACTGCAGGTCGAAGCCGCGTATGGTCCTCCTCTGACTCCTCGCCCTGTGTGGTTGGCTTGGCTGTGGTTGGCGGTGCGAAAAGAAGCGGCTGGTTGGGCAGCGCGTGTTTCGGAGGAGGTCCATGGATGTCCCAGCGCTACCCAAACGGGCAGGGTGGTTTGCGCACGCTATGCGGCATTCCAGAATGGGGGCGGGAATTTGATTTGATTTATATACAGCCCTGACTTGCACAGCTATTTAAAAAAAGAAATACTGGTGTACTTACAGAACATCTGTGGTGGTGTTTCCTTTGTGTGTCAGGATGATTTAGTGGACAGGTTTTCCATCAGCCTGGTTATTTTAACAGTGCTGTCTCCATTGTGCAGTCCTCATTGAGGAAAGGCAATTAGACAGAGATAGATGCTGCACGGCACATCGCCTTGGCAGGAGTGGATGCGCAAGTTTAAGATGTGTTGTGGTTATGCTTCTTTGCTTTTTTTCTTTCAGGATTTTCTCATTTCCCCTAATTGGGTAAGAATTAGTGTTTCTGTCCACATTCTGTGCAGTGGGAATTATTGTGCCCAAGTTTAGATTCTCTTTTTCTCTCTCCCCCTCCCTCTCTCTCTTATCCTACCCCAACTGTGCATTTACCCTACCCCTGACTGCAGTTACCCTACCCCTGACTGTAGTTACCCTACCCCCTGACTATAGTTACCCTACCCCTGACTGTAGTTACCCTACCCCCTGACTATAGTTACCCTACCCCCTGGCTGCAGATACCCTACCGCCTGACTTACCCTACCCTAGTTACCCTACCCCTGACTGCAGTTACCCTACCTCCTGACTTACCCTACCCCAGTTACCCCCTACTGCAGTTACCTACCTCCTGACTTACCCTACCCAGTAACCCCTGACTGCAGTTACCCTACCTCCTGACTTACCCTACCCCAGTTAACCCCTCTACTGCAGTTACCCATAACCTCCCTGACTTACCCTACCCCAGTAACCCCTCTACTGCAGTACCCTACCCCCTGACTTTCCCTACCCCAGTAACCCTACCCCTGACTTACCCTACCCAGTAACCCCTCTGCACCTACCCTGACTTCCCTACCCAGTAACCCTACCCCTGACTTACCCTACCCCAGTAACCCCCTCTACTGCAGTTACCCTACCCCCTGACTTACCTACCCAGTAACCCCCCTACTGCAGTTACCCTACCCCTGACTTCCCTACCCCAGTACCCTACCCCTGACTTCCTACCCCAGTAACCCCTCTACTGCAGTTACCCTACCTCCTGACTTACCCTACCCCAGTTACCCTACCTCCTGACTTACCCTACCCCAGTTACCCTACCCCCTGACTTACCCTACCCCAGTAACCCCCTCTACTGCAGTTACCCTACCCCCTGACTTACCCTACCCCAGTAACCCTACCCCCTGACTTACCCTACCCCAGTAACCCCCTCTACTGCACTGTGCAGAAGAGGCTGCACTTCAGCCAGTTACACCTGGGCTCACCGTTCTCTCTTCCTTGTTGCCGTGGTTATTTGTTGCTACGGCAGCCGTACAGGATTCCGCTGCCATAAAGTGGGAACTTTTCTTCTCTTTTTGACATTGCTTGCTTTCTCCCTGCCCCCCCCCCCCCCCCCAGGTCTGTGTTTTTTCTCCCCAGGTCCTTATCAGAACAACGAGGCAGACTTTAAGGCCACGCTGAGTCATATTAATATGCATAAGGAAAGCTCACAGGGAGGCTGACTGGAGAACATTGAGTTTCAGGCATGGAAATCTGTGATTTGGTTTTTAGGTTGGGGGGGGGGGGTGCATATCAACCTCTGCGGTAAATAACAAGTGTGGGGAGGGAAGGGGGGGTGGAGGGTGTTACAGTCTGTTATTGTGCATTATCTCTGACCTCCAGTCCCTTATTGTGCGTTGTCTTTACCTTTGAGGAGAAAATTCGTCCTTTTTCAAAAGATAACAGATAGTCTTCCCACCTTATGTGCTTTTTCAGATGGGGGGAGAGAGAGATGGGACCAGAGCGCCGTGATGGGGCATCAAGCCCCCAGGTGCATGTAGGGACCTGTATGTGAATAGCAGCTGGCATTGGTCTGGGGGGGGGGGGGTTGGGGGGTTGGGTGAATTGCATCCATGTTAGTCACCCGCCCCCTAGTCCACTATTGCTGCCCTTCTTAGCAACTAACCAGGTGCCTAAAATGCCACTTCCTTGCGGGACAGGAAGTCCAGTGTGAAGTGCTCGCTCAGCATCTGGCGCAGTCAGCTGAGCGTACGCTTCAACCGTGAGAAGAGGCCTTGCAGCGAATGGTCCCGAGGACAGCGTTCTTGCAGAAATGAGACGTGCTGAAGAGCTCGCGGTACCATGAAGGCTTGGTGCGCCATTGGTCTGCAGAAAAGATTTATGGAGCGATGGCATAGGGATGGCTGTCGTTTATATTTTGCCCATACCAGTGCTAAAACGTGTTGGTGCCAGGAAGGGACATGGGACGCTGCCCTCTAGTGGACAGCGTCGGCTCTACAGGGTGGCAGCTGAAGCTCATTCAAATTAGCTGAACACACGTTGCCTAATTTATTTTTTATTTTTATTTTATTCATTTTTTTACAGGAATTTAGCAGACGCACTTATCCAGAGCGACTTACACAACTTTTTACATAGAATTTACATTGTATTCATTTATATAGCTGGATATACACTGAAGCATTGCAGGTTAAGTAGGCCTACCTTGCTCAAGGGCACAACGGCAGTGTCCCACCCAGGAATCGAACCCATGACCTTTAGACCACAAGACCAACTCCTTACCCACTATACTACACTGGCGCCTAACCATTGGGTCTTATTAAAAGTCCATGCTCTGAAGACTAAGGGTGGTGGTTTTCTGACGAAACTGCCAGGAGTTGGAGCTTGGGTGTTCGTCTGTGGACTTGTTGACTATGGTCGGTTATTATTCGATGAGCATTTTGGTTATTTGTGTTCCGGGCCTAATAAACAGCTATTAGCCAATTCGCTGCACTAACTCAACAGGGCGCAACTCTGTTTGGGTGGGCCGTCCTAATTCAAATTCATTGTGTGGGAAATACCGCGTTCTAATCACACGTTGTTGATCGCACACCTTGCATGGTTAAAAAGTGAGGCGAGACTGAGCGCAGCTAAACTGCTGCAGCAGTTTTGAAAACCCTGGCGGATACTTAAACACGCCCCGTTTCTGAGCCTGGTGTTCTGCGGTGTTTGGCTCGCGTCTCGGACTGAGCTCCGGTGCGGCGGGCAGCGAACGGGACCGATAAACACAATTACACCGACTCTACAGAAAAGAGTGTTTCAGAAACGAGACGCGTGGAGGATCTGCACCTCGCTGCAAAAAGAGAAGATCGATGTCCGCAGCGGCCCGAATTGCCGAGCGTTTCAGCCAAAGGAGCACTTTCTAGGGGACGGGCAGCCAAAATGACAAAGTGTAATGAGAGAAAAAGAGAGGGATACTAAGCCAAGACACCAGATTACAAGACTCAAGAACACAGGCGTGGAGCGGTTGGGTTCTGTACCTGGTTCTTTTGAGAATGAGCGCTGTATGCAGCACTGCGTGCACCACACGGGGTTCTCCTGGGTCAGAACCGGGTTCGGGTTCTCCAGTGGTTCCAGTGCAGCTTCACAGGCACAGGCCTGGACTTCACCCCTCCTGAAAAAGGAAGGCCTACTGAAATTATCTCACGTATTTAGTCTTTAGGCTTTTTTTTCATACGCTGAAAGGACAGGGAGCTGATTTATTTATTTCTTTATTTTCCTTGTTTGCTGTGGGTGTCTCCTGAATACCAATGAAAGGTGTGCTCTTGCTGGCTGATGTCCCGCCCCCCCTGCCCCCCCCCCCGAGATTAAATAAGGGAGCCCAAATGACGGTCCCTCGCCTCTCCTATGATGGTACTTTGCTGTTTGTTTCGTGTATGTCTTCTATTTCTAAAAATGCTTTTTTTTTTTATTGAGATAAAATGAGGTGATGCCAGCATGCTTGTCGAAGGGCCTTTTTTGGCAAATGGACCAGTCGGAACTTTCATTGATCGTCCAGGAGCCAATCCGCCCAGGATGTGGACAGGTCTAGTTTACAAAAGATTCTGAGCACCCTGGAACTCACGAGCATGGATCAGGAGCATGTTCGTTAATGAGAAATGAGACCAAACAACCAATCTGGAGTAGGAAAAAACAACGGGAAATATCAACTGAATTGCTTCCCATATGGTTTCAGATATCATCCTTGCATTTACTTCAGTCTAGGTCAGTGATGGTGATTGACGGAGACATTCACAGGGCGTTGCTGCAAATGAGCGTGCGTGCTCAAGTAAATGAAATGATTTGTGGTGGTGGTGTGGCTCGATGGAGCAAGCCAGCCTCCTGACCCCTTTGACCATCGCCCCCCACTTCCTGTCCTAGCCTCCTGGCCCCTCATACGCTCCTCCCCCACTTCCTGTCCTAGCCTCCTGGCCCCTCATACGCTCCTCCCCCACTTCCTGTCCCAGCCTCCTGGCTCTTCCGACCCTCCTCCCTCACTTCCTGTCCCACCCTCCTGGCCCCTCCTACCATCCCCCATCACTTCCTGTCCCAGCCTCCTAGCCCCTCCCACCCTTCTCCCTCACGTCCTGTCTCAGCCTCCTAGCCCCTCCTACCATCCTCCATCACTTCCTGTCCCACCCTCCTGGCTCCTCCCACTCTCCTCCCCCACTTCCTGTCCCAGCCTCCTGGCTCCTCCCACTCTCCACCCCCACTTCCTGTCCCA
The DNA here is from genome assembly GCF_018555375.3 of Anguilla rostrata. Taxonomy (NCBI): domain Eukaryota; kingdom Metazoa; phylum Chordata; class Actinopteri; order Anguilliformes; family Anguillidae; genus Anguilla; species Anguilla rostrata. The sequence continues at coordinate 72,111,378 of NC_057934.1, forward strand.
GCTTCCTCACACTTCCCCTCTCTCCGTTTCCCCCCCTTCCACAGGCCTGGCTGACAGAGATCCACGAGTACGCCCAGCAGGACGTGGTGCTGATGCTCCTGGGGAACAAGGTGAGGCGGGCGGGGATGTTTTCTTCCATAGCGCCCCGAGCACAGGGGAAGGACAGGGTGATGGATGGCGTGGATGCAGTTATCCGTGCTGAGGCCAAACAGCAGCCTGATAGATTGGGGCAGTGGACGGGCGTGGACGGATGATAGCTGTGAGATTGAGAGACAGCCTGGAGCGAGAGTGGGACGCGCGGCCATTTTGGCTCTTCCCGCTCACGCGCGTCATTAAAATTCTGCCCCAGAAATCTGCCTTCGTTAATATGCGCACCTGCTCCAGCCTCGACTTGAAGTCACCTTCCGGAGCGCTTAGTTTTACCCAGGGATGAATGGAGCAGAATACAGGTAGATATCAGACAGGTAGAGTATGAGTGATGATGTCTGAGCAGGTGGAGATTAGAGGCTAACTCGCTACTTGTGTAAGATGGAGTGAAATATTATGCTGAGATCCAGGGACACAGCTGACGCGAATATGCATGGTTTAGAATAGCCTGCATATGGATTTATTATGAGTGCATACAGCAAATAACTATATTGCTATTTTCTATAAAACTGTAAACCAAGTGTAAATAATATGTTAAACCTGCTGATCTTGCATAAAAAGGAATTGCGAGGAATAGGGAGAGGTCAGTGCTCTGGTCAGTGCTGACAGTGTTGTCATTAGGGCAGAGGTCAATGCTGACATTGGTTCAGAGGTCAGTGGACAGGTTAGTGGTAGGATTAGTGCAATGGTCAGTGCTGAGATTAGGGCGCGTGTCAGTCCCCTGGTCAGTGCTGGGATTAGTGCAGGGGTTAGTCCCCTGGTCAGTGCTGAGATTAGTGCAGGGGTCAGTCCCCTGGTCAGTGCTGGGATTAGTGCAGGGGTCGGTCCTTTGGTCAGTGCTGGGATTAGTGCAGGGGTCAGTCCTTTGGTCAGTGCTGGTATTAGTGTTAATTTTGATGTCTTTCAGGCTGATTCCACACATCAGAGAGTGGTGAGGAGAGAGGAGGGGGAGAAACTAGCCAAGGTGAGTCTGGAGTGCACACACACGCGCACACGCACACACCCCACTCACACACACACTCGCACACAAATACTTCTTCCCCTGACTCAGCGCACTAAGTTGTTACAGCATTGTAAGTAACACTGTGGTGATGTCGCTGTGAACGTGTTTCACACCAGCATGGAAACTCGGGTGGGTCGGGCTACTCTCCTATTTGTGTGCTTGTTGCATGCTGTTGACCTATTTTTTTCTGACAAGATATTTATTGATTTTTACTACTGTTAACAAAAAGGCTTCATCTGTGGGAACTGCGGAACTCCTCTAAAGCATTCGTGAAGCAATTCAATTTTTTAACCCTTTGAAGAGTAGGTGTTTTGGAATGTGTTTTCAGAATTTACATGTCAGTGTTCTAGCAACTCCACTGCTTTCAGTCGCCAGCTGTGATTGTGACATCAGCATTAGAATGTTCAGTTAATGGCATTCTAATCACATACACTGTATTTGTGATCTCACAACTTAAATGGGTTAAAGTTAATTTCTACTGGTCAGTGGTTTCATTCCAAGTCAAACCTTATTGTGGGGGTTTGTGAGCCCTGTGATGGCACACCTTGACCTGTCAATCGCTCATTTGCACGAACCAATCAGGATTTCGCTTTCTGTGGCGCAACAGAATGATTGGTGCAAATCAGTGAGCCACTAATAGCATTAGGTTGCTCCACCTGTTCTGACTGTAATGAAGCCCTGTTCTCCTGTCAGTGGCGAATAGAAGGCAATCTGAAAGTGAACAGGGTCGTGTACTGTTGCCAAGCACTGCAGTGTAATGTCCACGGGGTCAAAAGAGGTCGGGGTTTCTCAGTCGGTTACGTTTAGCAGTTTGATTTACCTTTTGGGTGAAACATTAAAGCAAGAGCTGCTCTCATTTCATTCTCACTGTGTTGCACTTTGATTTCTGTGGTTTGTCCTCGAGTGGCCCTGCTGCGACGTGGCAACAGCGCCCCCTGCTGAACGCGTCCAGTTATAGCAAAGGCTGCTATGGCTTTACCGAGTTGGGGAGGTTTTAACAGTTGTTCTGAGACTGGGGGTCGGGACCAGCTGTTGGGTTGCGGGAGGCGTGGAGACGCGTACATCCTGTACCTCCTCCCTCCACCATTTACGCCTGTCAGATCAAACACCGCACCTGTTACATGCACTGTACTCTCACAAAATGCAGTTTACAAGCAAAGAAATTCCTTCAGGTATCCCTTCAATCACGTGACTCTTATACATTTCATATTTTATAGTATTATGCATTTCGTCTTTTAAAGAAAACTATGCACTGGTATTATTGAAATGTGTTTTCACCAGCTCTGAAAAAATATAATTTTTTTCATTCGGTGCAATTCAACTCTGTTTCATTTATATAGCTTTTTTTTTTTAAACTGAGAAATTGCTACAAAGACACTTTACAGTGGAAATAGAAAAGAAAATTGGGCAAAAAAAAAAATAAAAAAATAAAAAAATAAGAAATTGAGGTGAGAAAAAGAAACTGCTTGGTGGGAAGAAAAACACTCAAACAGGGAGGAGAAACTCCCCAACACAGCGTCGCGTTTGGCTGTTATTGAATACGTTATGACGTGGACGAACGCTGTGACGGTAGCAGCGTCTGAGGAATGTGTCTGTCTCTGTGGCAGGAGTTCGGGGTGCCCTTCATGGAGACCAGCGCCAAGTCTGGGCTCAATGTGGACCTGGCTTTCACCGCCGCGGCCAAGTGAGTCAGGACCACAGCATTTCGGTGCTCCTCTAACGATCCCTGAGCTAATGAGCTCCAAACCCCCCCACCCACCCGTCTCCTCAGGGTGATCCAGGGAGACTGACTCACGTCCAGGAGCGCATCGACCTCCTGCATAGAAATTAATTTATGTTTTCAATAAGGGTCCCTTACGTTTTAAATACAACATTGACTTTATAGGACTTGTGCAAATGCAAGCTCTCTCTCTCTCTGTCTGTCTCCTTCCCCCTCTCTCTCTCTCTCTCTCTGTCTGTCTCCTTCCCTTTCTCTTTCTTTCTCTGTCTCCTTCCCTCTCTCTCTCTCTCTCTCTCTCTCTCACACACAGAGAGCTGAAGCACAGGTCCTTGAAGGAATTGAGTGAACCAAAGTTTCAGCTCCAGGAGTACGTGAACAAGGAGATGACCAAGGCCACCAACTGCTGCGGATCCTAAACCACCAACCACACGTGCCTGTGTGTGTGTGTGTGTGTGTGCATATGTGTGCGTGTGTATAAGCGTGTGTTAGTGTGTGCGTGTATAGATGTACATGTATATGTGTGTGTGTGTGTGTGTGTGTGTGTGTGCATGCATACATACATTCTTTTGGGAGAAAGTTTAAAAGACTGGGCAGGACTGAGGATTCTGGAGTTTGATTTTCAGCTGTAACATTAACTACAGACTTTCTGATGATTTCTCACCCTCATTAAAATTTTGTGGCGGGTATGTTCACTACGTGTGTAATTGTGTGTGTTTGTGTGTGTGTCCATGCACATGTGTGTGTGTGTGTGTGTGCATGTGTGAAATAAAGAGTGAGAGGCAGAGAAAGATCTACTCTTAAGTTCTATCTTTTTAGAGTCAAATAGGTAGTTTTGTATGTGAATACAAAAGTATGTGGACGGAGTGTGGCACAGTGGGTAAGGAACTGCGCTTGTAACCGAAAGGTCGCAGGTTCGAGTCCCGGGTAAGGACACTGCCGTTGTACCCTTGAGCAAGGTACTTAACCTGCATTGCTTCAGTATATATCCAGCTGTATAAATGGATACAATGTAAAGTGCTATGTAAAAAGTTGTGTAAGTCGCTCTGGATAAGAGCGTCTGCTAAATGCCTGTAATGTAATGTAATGTAATGAATATTCATGCTGCTGTGGCTCAGCCTCGCCAGTGGAGGCAGCATTGAGCTCTGATTGCAGGGTTTATGATGCCTTCTTGCGCTGACCTGATGGGTCTGGTGTGTGCTTGTCTCTGCAGCTTCTCTTCCTGTCACATGATGAAACATCACTTTTCCAAACTGACCCGCCTCCATTTACTGTGTGTGAACGCACCATTAGAGCTTTACCCCAGCAAATGCCCCAGATAAACACATTGTGCAGATAACCCCACAATCAAATACCCCCTATGCCCATATTCCACACAGTTTATCTTCACCCTTACCCCCAGGTCAACACCGGACACAAATACCCCAGCTAGATACCCCAGGACCAAACAACCCTCAGAAATGTGCTGTACAAACATTTCAGCAATTGCCCCATGCAAATGCCTGGTGACAAAAACACTACCACTGCATACCGTGAATACCCTACATTTAGGTGCCTTATATGGGGCCATTGCGCACACCTCTTATACCGTAAATACCCTACATTCAGTTGCCCTATATAGTCCCATTGCACACATCTCTAATAATCCATTCCTTGCGAACCGCAGCTAGCTGTCTGCTTCCTATTAAAAAGCAATGGGTAGCCTCGGTGCTTGAAGTGGAAAAAAAATAAGTCTCAATACTCCTATGAGCAAAATTTTGAAGTCCCAGTGTGGTATAGCCTACATTCTGGAAATTCCCATTTTTGAGCCCAGCTAACGTTGAAAAGACAGGTTCCATTGCAGCTGCCAACATTCATAGAAATATATATCGCTGGGCCAAGAAAGGCCTTTTTACAAGAGGTGATCTACAGTGTGGCAAGCGGCTTGTAAATCACATCAAGTTAGAATAGAATTCAAGCTCAGGATTCTAAATTCCAAAAAGGGAGGTGTCAGCTGTTGTCAGAATTGAAGCCTCTTAGAATAAATGCTAATAACATTAGAAACGTGTAGAAGTGCCTTTACTGCGTACCAGTAAGCACCGGCCCACTTCAAACACTACGTAACCTAGTAACCGCGGTGCTGACTGAAAACAACACCCACAGATCGTATGTGTTGCAAACGGTTGTGAAACCCCCGATTGAGATGGATATTCTGAATAAGCTGTATACGCCCAAATGGCACTCCAATAACCAAAATAAGATTGGCGTGTGCCTCATGTCATCATTTGGAATAGGGCCTTCTTCGTGGTATTTCATCAGAAAATGCTGTTTCCATGACCCATATCTTAATTCTGGATATTGTCTTGTTCAGAGTAATATCGGAATATGAGTGTCCTTGTAAACGTAGCCAGTCATAGACAACAAGCTGGCTATGCGTCATTTGGCAGTGGCGGGACACATCCCTTAACACTGTTTAAAGGATGATAGTGTAACAAGCTGGCTCGTTAGCAATCTACAGCAGAAAATTATCATTGTCCACGTTCGTTTTATCTAGGAAGACCGTTGATTTGTTGACCGTTAATTTAGAACAGTGATCAAGCTTTTGTCTGTGCCACTTCATAGCCAGGCATAGGCCCTTTATGGAAAAATAATGCACACTTCCCAGCCAATCAGAATTGAGTATTCAGGCAAGCCGTTGTATAAATATATGTATGTATAAATGTATGTATGTATGTATGTAGCTGTACACTGTAGTATCATTCTGCAAATCACATATGACTGTTGTTTAGCAATGTGTGAGTTTATCCTGTCACTGAGAGGTATGTTGTACCACCATGCTTAATGTGGAACCTCAAAACGTAAAGCTTGACCACTTGTTACCAGTCGTCTCTTGAGTGATCACATAGCCCATAGAGTGCATAACAGCTGGAGAGGGTAGGAGGAGCCGGGCGGTGAAGTGTAGGAAGTATCGGGAAACCGTCTCTACTGCGCACGCAAAAGCGCTTTCTGCTCGTTGAATTCAATGCAGAAAACCTATTTTGTGCTTATAAATGTGATATTGTGGAGAAGTTTGTTAAACAACGGTTTTTGGGAAATATTAAAATGTAGCTACATATTTCATAACAGGTCACACATTTTCACAATCTACGTTTCATATGAAACGTAACGATTGTTAATTAAATTTCAAAATACCACCGGGGGAAGTTTTATTTTGCCTCCACAAGTCTGATATTTCCCATTCACTTTAATGCACCAAACTCGGTCCTGTGCCCCCCCCCCCCCCCCTCTGGTTTTTGTCTCAACCAGTCACAATACTAGAATTTTAACAAGCTGTTATTTTTTCTTATTTGTGTGCTTTTCCCGTTTAGAGGGATGATTTACTATCTTAAGCCACATTATGTCAGAAATAGCAAAGCATGCCATAAAGAAAAAAATTCCCATGTTCATGTTTTGCTCATTGTGTTATATTGCAAACAATTGCAAAAAAAGGCAAAACTTAAAATTATAGACTAAGGTGAATCAGTAGGTTCCTAATTGGTGAAAGTTTGCACACCTGGCCACTAAAACTAACTATCTGCAAGATAATGAAGAATTCAAAGGCAAAGAAAATGATAATGAGTAGAACCTGCATTGTGTTTATAATTTTCAGGAGAATAGTATAAAATAAATTAAACACGTGTCCAACAACCTGATTAGGAGCCTATTGATTTATCTATGTGTATTCATTTGATCAAAAAAGTCTCCTCTTAATGTAATTGTTCGCAATGTAGCACAATAAGCACAACGTAGCACAATATCAACATCGGAAATCTAGTCTTCGTGGCGCGCAAAACAAAGCCGACATAATAGACCTTTGGTTCAACAAAGTAAATCCGTCTGAACATGAAAAGCACCCAATGAAGAAAAATTACCGACTTGTTAATATTATGGGATGGGAAACCAGGATACAGTGGGAGCCAGGGCCGAGTTTGGGAAGCACTGCTTTAATGTAATGGGTGCTCCAATGTCTTTCCATCAACGTGGGCAGTACAAACTTACTTCCCGAGCTTCACAAGCTTTGGTTAGCAGAAGGCGTGCCTGCCTGTCTAGTTAAATATGCACGTCTACGACACAACCGATCGTAGATTCTCCATCAAACCGCTTCCAGCTTGGCAGCCAGGAGCCGCCACTGACGTCATCGCAGTTAGCACACAATTTTCTGGCGGTTGGACGCGACAACCAGTAACTGTGCCGTTTACCTGGGCAGGCAGGGGGTCTAAGCAGAATCTTCACCCCGCTCCCTGCGGTCCCGAGGACGTAAAACATATCATGCAAAACAAAAAAGGCGAGAAAAACGTCGATTTTCCCGACAAATATAAATAAATTAATTTTAAGAGCTTATAGTATGACATGTAGCCTAATGTAAATGTTTGTTTTATTAATGCCTTAGACAAAAAAGTGATGTACAGTACAGAAGTAGGTAGCCGCATTTATAGCCTAGAGCGCCGCTATAGGATGAAGTAGAAGTACTAAATTAAAAATGCATAGATTGACGCCCACGTTTTGTATTCGTGAGCTTTAAATGTTGAAGAGAAGCGTGACCACATTTTGAAACGAGTTTGATATATTCATTATTTATAGAACTACGGTATTCTATTAGAGTCTTTGAAAACCAATGGTATGTATTTCTTCTTAGTGAAAAAAAAAAATAATAGGCGAGGTCTCATAATAATGAGATAAGATGCATGTAGCGCTATCTAGTCGCTAAATGCCATGGTAGGTGTCTTTTTAATCAGTTTGAATGTGTGAACCTGGGTATTGACCCGGCCGTCTTTTCTTTTTTCTTTTTTTTTTGGGACTCATGCTAAAATAAAGTGGTCACTGGTGTTTGTATAATGTAGTGTTTTAGCAGTCTGTCGCAAACAGGTCCAGGCTGTTGGCCCTATGCAGTTGTGATTTCTGGTATAAAAATTTTAAAAACGCTAATAGCATACACTATATGACGTGTTTAAATGGGTGGATAGACACAACGGTGTATTTTTATCTGCCTGGAAATGTAACGTTTTAAAAATAATAATAATAATAATTTTGTTTAGCCTTAATGTACCTACAGTGAAATTCATGATAATAAAACGTATGATGTACAATGGTGGTCGATTCTGTTGAATAAGTTGTTCTTGTCTCGAATAACCGTAGAGAACACTGTAGAGAATAACTGTAATTATGATTTAGAAAGTAGCTAAATCAGAATTAATTAAGAAACAAGTTAACAAGTAGGGGAGAGCGGGGTTGGTTGGCACAAGGGTTGGTTGGCACGCAGTTCATTTCCAGGCCACTATAGGGTGCTGCCGCAAAAATTTAACATTAAAATGATTATCTTCTTGACCTGAACATATCAACTCTGTCAAAACATCTGAAGGTCACTAATTGTTGAGGCGAGGACAACTTTTCAATTTTGCAGTGTCAAAACAAAAAAAAGAAGGTCCCCCCACTAAATACATTATAAAACTGTGTTAGATAGAGATATAGAAAATGTATTAATTTCAGTTGATAGAGATAGGAATCAGCTATATTTTGATATGAAATTTGAAAGTCTGTGGTGAGTGATGCTAGCTGGCTAACATCATTTTAGTACAGAGGTGTGTCCTAATGTAGGTGGGGTGGGTTGGCACACTGATTTTGGGGTTGGTTGGCAACATGTGTCAACCAACCCCGGTACAGCCAATTGGTTACAAATGTATTAACTTATGCATTTTACATAAGTTAAACTTAACGAATATTATAATACTATTATATGTTGTATGTTATAATATTATACTAATATAATAATAATATATAATAATATATTAATTATGCATCATATTTTTATCAGGATTGTATGTTCATTGTTCATGAACATAAACTTATTATGTATTAAATATGAATTTTGTATCTGGAAACATTTTTAAACATTAAAAAAAAATTTGTAGGGGTCAAAGAAAAACAGACAGAGGAAAGACACCAGCACACATTATGCTAGAGGCAGTCAGACAGGTGAAGACTCAAAACAAAAGTATCAGGAGTACAGCGAAGGAGTTCAATGTACCATTCTGCACACTAACCAGATACTGCCACAAGATCAGCCAGGATGAGACTGAAGGCAAGCAGGAGCTAGGTGTAGCTGCTGGTTCCATCAGGAACAGGCAAATATTTTCCCCAGATTTGGAAAGGGAGCAGGTTGAGTATCTGTCCAAGTCAGCTGACATTTATTATGGCCTATCACCCAGGGAGGTTAAAAAGCTAGCCTCTCAGCTTGTGTTCTGGTTCTGATTTGAATTAAATGCTCAAATTATTTTTATGTGTCACTTCATTCTTTGTAACTGTAGCATTTTAACTTTGTGCTAACCAGCCCCGTGTTGGGGCTGGTTGGCACAAGTGCACAACTTGACTTTAATCATGAATAAAATCATTTTAGGAATCATTTGTGAACATTAAATCTATCTGTTTTTTAAGCTGAGATCTTAATCTTTCAGCTGGTACTGGTTAGACTATTTTAACATATGGCACGCCTGAGAAATATGACAGAGAGTGAAAAGTGTGCCAACCAACCCCGCTCTCCCCTAGGCTACGGCACCGCGAAGATAAAATGCCTGTAATGTAATGTAATGTAATGCATGGCAGTCCTGTACACATCCTTCTTTTGGCCGCATTCCGAAATTTCACACTCACTGAATAGTTGTTTCATCTGTCTGAAGGCGAATCGTGCTTTTAGCATTCAAAAAGAGTTTTTCCTTTCATCATTTTTCGAGAGAGTATAGGCTAGCTGATTTATTGTTCCGGCAGTCAGGCGGCAGGGATGTAGCGATGACATTCGGTATTCGCTTGGCAGCGACTGATTTTAGAGGGCTTAGATCCTGTTGAGACCCGGTAAATGTTTCGCAAATGTCTCGCTTATGAACTGGAGATAGGCAACAGTGTGGTCGCCATGGACCAGTTGCGAAGTTTATCAGTGTTTTCTTATATAATGGCCTGTTTCTTGGGGAAATGTCACGCTATTTGCTGCCTTAAAAAAAAAATTATACAGCCTTTCTCTTATATTAGTATACACTTTATTCAGGGTTCTGCCGCAACAGGATGCCTGTAGTAAAGCACTTGCAGCGATGTTTTTGGATAAGACCGTCTGTCAATTTCCTTCTGTTTTATGGCTATGCATTTTATCTGTCTTCTGATTTAGTCTTATGTCTGATCTCAGGTTTTAAGAAGAACTGTGCCCTTCATTCGTTTGTTTGTTAATTTTGATCACATACAGTCATGCATGCCTGTATGCTCGTAGCCTAATAATTGGCAGGAGTACCATATAGTCACTCTTCGTGTGTTGTTGCTGCCACCCTGAGGATGTACAGGGTAACAGCAAGGAGCTACTGCATTAGACTGCTTCCATGCTCGGCCTTCATACGTATATATTTTGGCCAAAAAAACTGCAAACCAGAGCCATTTCTGTACATAACCAGCGATAATATGCTTTCATCTCCAGGAACAGGGCTCTGGATAAGATCGATGAGATGTGTATGCATTTTGACCACTGACAGACCACATGGCCAAACAGTGGTGAAAACGTGCAATTCCTGTAAATGTAGCCTGCGCAATAAATATTATGAGAATACCCTTTTAAATCCACTCCTAAGCCCACCATGAACTGGAGGTGTCGCAGAAAAAAACTTGATAATAACACACATTTTTGTAAGGAACACTTCACAACAATCATCCTCTCTTAGATCTGAGGATGCTGGTGATATCTCTTCACGGTGACAGAGTCATTCACAAGTCCAATATTTAATTATCATTACATTATACATTATAGGCATTTAGCAGACGCTCTTATCCAGAGCGACTTACACAACTTTTACATAGCATTTTTACATTGTATCCATTTATACAGCTGGATATATACTGAAGCAATTTCAGTTAAGTACCTTGCTCAAGGGTACAACGGCAGTGTCCTACCCGGGAATCGAACCTGCGACCTTTCGGTTACAAGCCCAGTTCCTTACCCACTGTGCCACACTCCGCCCTTATCAGAGATATTTGTTGAACCGCACTGTGAAATAACACACTTTGGTCCCCACCCCATTTTATTAACTGCTAGTTCCTCCCTATTCAGCCATAAATGATGCTGTAACAAGCCCCACTGAACCGTCAGGCACGGAGATGTACGATGCGCACAATTTATTAAGTGCATGGGTCACAATACTATATAGTTGTCGTTGTCGTTAATCTCCATGACCGTGGCTGTGTGCATCCATCTCACTGCAGGCAGCACATATTATATAAAGGTTAGCACTGATCACATAACTGCACACAGCTGCGACTGCCTGCCGGTTTAACCACTCCCCCATCTCTCCACCTGCAGCCAGCACCACAACCACGCTGCCCCCTCACAGACGCCCTTGCCTCTTATCATATGGTTTACACCTCTGCATCTCTTTACAAAGAAACCCACACCTTCTCCAGTTTGATCATAGGCTACCGGTTTATATATCCACTAACAAAACAATATTTCCATTGAGTTTCCAAAGATACAAAATAAGTTCCAGCAGCACATGTCATGCTTTTAGTTAATCATATAAATATCATGCATTATCATATATCATACAGTAGTGAAGATCAGAGTCCCTTGCATACATTTTCATTCAATACACTGGCTGTTTTCAGCTCAAGGTGGTCTGTTGGCAGATAGGAAAGGAGTTGTGCAGCACCTGTATGTCCATATCCATTTCCACAGAAACCAGTCTCTGTGTCCAGTCTCAAACCAGTTTCTTAACAAAGCAACCACCTCAGCATTTCTTTGGGTTTTTTTTTTATTAAAATGTTTTTTTTTTTTTTACCAATGAATATTGAAGAGGTCCACCTGCTGAGAATTGAACTTGACACAGATATGTGCATAACCAGCATAAGTTTGTGTGTGCATTCAGAGGTAATTTGAGGACAATATCATGACAAATGGTCCTTGGCCTTCAGGCATTGACTTCACGGGGGTTCCTGCAAGATGCTTGCATTCTGGTGTCCTGCATTTTGCTTTCATTAGCTTTTCAATTTAATATTGCATTTACAGTTACATTTTTGGCATTTAGCCGACGTTCTTAATCAAAGTGACTTACAATGAACTCACCAATTATAAACCCACCGCACGCCATTCAGTTAATTATAAACATTTAGTTTCTGGATCACTAAACAACATAGAATTGGCTACTACAGAAGTGTGTCTCCTAGGAAGTACATTATAAGAATGTCCATACCAGTCATTAAGTGTCCATTTTCTAAAATCTTTTTAGTGAATACATGTTAGTCAGTCTGTCGATAGATTTTTTTCACTTACACTCTGAACAAGGGCATTTTCTGTAGCTCTTTTGAAACCACTTTGTGCCCAGAATGCACTTCATACATCTCTACACTTGCACGCCAGCTCTTCGAATGTCCTGCAAACCTTCTCTACCTTGTATGGAATCTGAATACAGGTTATTTCCAAAAGATGCACTGTCTCTTTAAGAAAAGAGAAAACAATCGATTACCGAAAAGAGTTTTTCGGTCATTGATTATTTCGTCTGTGTGATGGCTGCGAGGTCACAACAGCTACAGTGGGCTGCTGTTTCATTGAGAACGAAGTTAGGTATAGCTGGTTAAATACCAAGGAATCATGTCGACTGCAATGAATTTTAGTTCTAAATCATTTAAGCCTCGTCCTCCAGACAAAGGATCTTTTCCTTTAGATCACTTCGGTGAGTTGCTAGCTCGTTAGCTTGTCGTTTAGCCTAGCGTTAGCCGAACTAACTGGGCGACACGGTTAAGTTAGTTATCATAGTTAGCAATCATAGCTTTGGATATTTTGGCTAACGTTAGCTCGCAAATGGCGACATGACTTCGTAGCAAATTTGTACTACTGACAGCTTTTAAGTACTTGTGGCATTTTCCGTAATCCATCGAATCAGACGGGCCCACTACCCAGCTAGCAAATCAGGCTAACTGTCAGACCAACCTGCATGGCTTACAACGTCAGATGACATATTCTGCAGCGATTTAGGTTATGTTATTTGTTGATGGTATTGTCGAAACTGGGAGAATATCCTTTTTTTAGAGAATGATTGAGTTCCTCTTTCCTTCTTTTCTTTTCTGTGTTGTTTGCGGAATTCTAGGAGAGTGTAAACCTTTCAAAGAGATATTCATGAAGTGCTTGAGAGAGAATGGGTATGATAACTCCTTATGCCGGCTACAGTCCAAAGAGTACCTGGAATGCAGGATGGAAAGGTGGGTTGGTGTGTTCTTTCCAGGAGTGTCAAGCTAGCGACAATGAGCTTGCTTCACTCTGTACGTGCTTTGTTCTTTTACTTCATTCGGACATTTTTTCACTCGTGTTTACACATTAAAGATGACCCCCAATTTTTTTCCCCATTAACTTATGTGGTTAAATGCCTTGTCCTTTTAACCAGTGTTATTTTTTTTACATTTCCATATACTGCTCTTTGTAGCACACATAGAGCTGAAGTATTGTGTTAAGTTTAATGGACAGTAAAGTATTCTTGTTTTAAGGACGTTAATTTCCCGAGGGGAATTTTCAGTGACGTGGTCGTAGCTGCTACTGTATCCTGCTCCATTTCCTTCTCGCTTTGCCTCCGACAGACAGCTGATGGCCAAGGAGCCGATGGAGAAATTGGGATACAAGGATCTGGTGGACACGGCCCCCCAGACGTCAGAAGAAGCCAAACCTTGAGGAAGAGCTCTTAACATTACCGCTAACATTCAGCAACGGCGCTCTACAATAGGCGTTTGCATTCATCTGTGAAATGCCAGGAGAATGTTGCGTTTTTGTCATTACGCGACCAACTTGTGTATAGTGTAAATTAATATTGTGTTTATAAATATTTTCTAAACCAATCTCCGTAAAATTCAGTCTGCCATCAATTATGGGTGTCATGAACAGTGTGCGTGTGTGTGTGTGTGTGTGCACGTGTGTGAGAGAGAGGGGGGTCGCTTTTAAAACCCTTTTTATTGGGACACTGTTTGAAAACAAATTACAGAACTTAAAATCAGCAGCAACAAAACAAAAAAAAAAAACAAGGAGTGAACATACCTTGCAGTTCTTCTTCTTTTTTTTAAACTAGATTTTTTTTAAAGTTCCAAATCTTGGGGAAAACCAGCAAACCAAAGACTTTAGTTAGACGCATCCCACAGCAAGAAAGCACCTTGCTTGTTTCACAGACCAAGAGAACCCCGCTTCTTTTTTTGTATTTTCATAGACCCCTGGATCCAAAGAAAATGTGATGCGAAAGTGTTCATATTCAGTGACCTGTAATGTAAATACTGCACATTTGACTCTATCCCTGGGAAACGGTTTACCCATTGAGTCTGAATAACTTTTGCCTGTCCATCACTCAACTGACACCCCATGAATAAATTCAGGTTCTCTCTTGCCAAAGGTGACCGATGACAATGAGGAAATATTTAGGCGAATGATGCTTGTGGAGAAAGTGTGAATAAAAAAGGGAAATTAAATGAAACGTGGGAATTTGTTGCATACCAATTTACGCGAAACAAATTTAACTGCATTGAGATGAACGCATCGCTCATTAGACATCAAACGTCCAGGAATTCCCTCTGGATTTACAAACGGCAAAAGAAATAGGAGCAGCTAAACCAGAGACTGTAAAAAATATGGACAAAGCTACTGTGACGTCACCCATTGACTCTCCGTGGGTCTCCGAAAATACGTTTTGAAGCTCAATGGCGGGCGCGGCCATTTTGGAGTTGGAGCCAAAACCACAGAGTTTAAAAGCCGCTCTGTGATTTTTACAATTTGATTGACAGTCCGGTGCGGAAAAGCCCATCAACCTGAACGAGGCTAGCTGACTGTCTGCCGTTATGTTTTAAAATATATTATCAGATTTTTACGGAGTTTAATTTCCATCCGTGACTGTACTGTCATGTAATCACGTTATATGTATGACATTAAAAATACAATTAGGCTATGTTCAGTTATCTTCAATTCATGTTTCTCAGCAAAACGAATATGCTTAACTAGCATATCAGCTTGCCAGTGAGCTAGGTAGGCTATCCGTGGTTAGCTCACGCATTAGCAATATGAACCACAGGGGAAGAACATTGACTACACTGATGGTCAATCAATCGGAGATGTGTAGGCTACTGGTGATTTGACTAGGCTAATTTTCGTATAACTGTCTGGTAGATCTGCTGTTAACCGAGCAAGTTATCGTCGTAGGTTTTCGCCAGTCAGTTAATGAGCCAGTAACTGCTACTACTAGCTACTCCATCGCCGTTTGTGGTGTTCACTTGCTGGGTGACGCTAGCTGACCGATCGTTCGCAAATCACTTTCTACCGAATAAAAATTAACACTGTCAGCGGTTATTAACAAATCTACCAAGTATTTTAATAACTGATCTGCAGGCGTGTAAATATGACAACGCACTTTGTACAGCAAGTTTTCCACCTGGTGCATGAAGACAAAAATAATGTAGCCTACGTTGAATTTCTAATTATTATTAGGCTATCGTTTTTTTCTTGTAAATCATCAAAACCAATGGAGAAAAGCCAATATACGCAAGGAGCCCCCAGAACCGATTCTGAGAACCACTGTCTTAAATGCCTAGCTTGTCGGTCTCTTAAATGCTAAAAACATATTCCTTTCTAAATGCCAAGATGGTTAATTTCGTTAAATTCTGTGTGTGTGATTTCAGCAAATGAACCTTGAGACTCTTAATTCGCTTCGTGAAACTAAAAAAGTGTTTATCCCAAAATCGGGATTATAGTAGCTTTGTCACATGCTTGAAGCATGGCCCAGGTAGACATTTACGGAATGTACACGACTGACAAGCCGCCAAACACGTCTGACAGATTGAATGTTTGCCGGTTAAGGTTAGCTAGCTAGTCAAATGGCTTGGTAGCCGAAGTTGCGAACTGTTTTAGCATAGGCTACTACTGGACTACCAAATATAGCAAGCTGATTACGCTTTCTGCCAACTAATTATTTGGTTAAGTAGGCTAAAGGAAATAGTAAAAATGACTCGTAAATAGCAGCTGTAAATAGCACACGCCATAATTAAATCACCACGAAATGGGATGCTTGCATTTTCAGACTTAGCACAGGCGGACCGTAGCCGGCGCCGCAATGTCAAGGCCAAGAGACGCCACTGCCCACCCCAGTGACCATAGACTGTAGCCCCTACTATAGCTCAGGCCTCTGCAGTAATCCGGAAGTGACGCAAGCTGTACCTCATTGGTCCAGAACAAATATTGGCACTGTGCCCAAATGACGCAATAAATCATGAAATCGACCCATGGACAGTCATAAGACCAATAAAATACACCTATTATGACTATTTGTTCTTGTGAGAAAAAATTATTGACTTTGTATTTTGATCGCATTTGTACCGTAGACTTACATGGAAACCGGATATGAAAACACCTATACTGGAGCCATCCGTAGTGGCGCTAGTGAGCAACCAGGAACTACAACACCAGGAAATGAGCTTCAAAAACGAAGTCTGGTTTTGGCCGCTTGAGCTAAACACGGGTAGTCCAGGACCACTTGGGTCCACTGCTCCCCTGAAAGAAGACATGGGGCCTCATTTATAGAACGGACTTACGATCAATTTTGATCTGAAGTATGACTTACGCAGAAAACCACGTATAAGTAGTTATTTATAAAACCTTACTTTGACGTGGAAATGATCTTATCTCTACGCAAAGCCTAGACTTGACGTAAGTGATTTTCCTGCTGGTTATGTAGGGGTATTGCAGTTTTGGACGCATATGCGTCCAAGCCTGTGGTGAACTTTGCATTAGCTTTTTGAACAATTTGATAGGAATTATCAATTAAAGGTGTGAGGAATTAATTGCCAGATGCAAGGTGTTTTGAATTAAAAATAGGATACGTTGTCCTATAAATATGGTGTCAAATTAGAAAAAAGTAACCATGGCTGTTCTTGCGTTGTTGCTTTTGCTGTTCTCCCTTCTATGCTTTTAGAAGGGAGAGAGTTTTCAGAAACCGGAATGACTTTTTTGTGCATGATGATCTTCCAAAAACTTTGCTTTTCTCTTTTGGTCCGTGGTTATTCCTGACTAAACCCTCATTTGTGCTAGCATTATATAAGGGGAAATCGCTTATTGTAAAGCACGTTCAGGTGCCGTCAATTTTAAGTTAATTTGAGATTTATAGATGGTTCGTAAGTTACAAATGGGCTTCTTAGAACCTGCGTAAGCAAGGTTTTTTATGCTCAGTATCTTTTATGAATCGAAGGTAAGCACGTCGTCAGAAATTATTTCAAGACCAAGTTCAAGTATAAATCTAAGAACATTTTTATAAATGAGGCCCCTGGTTTTAGCTTTGAGTTAAAATGCTTATGTTGCCCCCGGACTAACAATGGACACTTTGCCTCTCTGTATATATGCCATGTGGGCTGTTTGTTTTGTTTCTCTTTTGTCCCTGTCTCTACATTAAAGTTATTTAAAATTAAAGTTTTATTGGACAGAGAACATAGGATGATTAAAGCCATCTTGGCTGGGGAATGTACTATGGCTGTCAAAGAGGCCAAATCCAAAGTGCGTTTCATATACAATGTTAAAGAAGAAAAGAAAATGGCAGCACAGTGGTGCGGTGAGTAGTGCTGTCACCGCACAGCAAGAAAGTCGTGGGTTCGAATCCAGCTTCGGCCTTTCTGTGTGGAGTTTGCATGTTCTCCCTGTGTCTGTGTGGGTTTCCTCTGGGTACTCCAGCTTCCTCCCACATTCCAAAGACATGGTAGGTATGCTAACTGCCTAAAAAGCAAAACAAAGAGCCTCAGCTGATAAAGATAATCAGAATCAGAATCAGAATCAGAATCGAATTTATTGCCAAGTACATTTACACATACGAGGAATTTGCTTTGGTCAACACACCGAGGCAGCCATCTGCGGCGCCAACTTATTAGATGAGAAATGAGAGAACAGGAGGAAGGAGGAGGAAGAAAAACAGTCCTTTCAATGAAACGAGAGGGCACTCGTTTCATTGAAACGAAGAAAAAACCTCAGCACATAGCAACATCATAAAAACATTACAAACATTACAAACATTACAACAAAAACTCGAAGACTTGCACATGTGGTAGGGGTAGGGTGTCGGGGAGGGGAAGTGTCGCAGCACAGACACTGGGGGAGCGCGCAGCCGCTCAGGCGCAGCGCATCAACCCTCAGCAGACTGCACTGTAACGGGGAGGGAGGGGGGTGGGAGCCAAGAAGGCGTTGAGTAGGAGGTGGTGTGTGTGTTGTCTTCATGTGCGTGTGTGTGTAAGTCCATGGACTTCATCTCCACCACAGTCTCAACATTGTCTCTGCCGTCTGATACTGATGACGAGGACACGGCCGTTGCCGTGGAGATAACCTCGAAGAGTCCTGATCCAGAGACAAAGTTCCATAGGAGCAGGGAGGTGGGGTAGGGCCGAGCATCTGGCTGCATAACAATCCAGGAGAGTGGAGAGATATCAGCCTTCCAAGGCCGATGTGGGGGAGCCAATGAGGATAAGGATTGTTTTGGGTTCAGGCAGACTTCTGCATTTTTCGTCTACCTTTAGTCCTGTGGTTCTCTCAGCGTTGTTCCAATCATCCGAATTAGTGGCCCATTTCAGTGAGCCGAACCGACAACTTCTCCAAGTTGGTATCCGTCATGCAAATTTGCGATCCAATCGCATCCAGTTTGCGATTGAGCTCACAAATCGCTTGAGTCTGAGTGTTGACAGCCCTGCCCGTTCCCTCAATGGCGGGCAGCTTCCCAATTAGTGCTGCCAACGCCTTCGGCATTTTGCGATAAATCAGGATGCTGCCAGCTCCAAACAGCAGAAAGCCTGTTATCATAATTCCAATCAAGTAAACGTCTTCAACATCCTCAACGGAAAGAATCGACAGGCACACGACCCTCCACTCGTTCCAGGAGTCCATCGTGTATCCGGCTGCAAACGTTCCGTCAGGGCAAGAGGGCTCTCCCTGACCCGTTCTTCTCGTCGAGAAAATACTATCAATTGCGTTGAGAGACCAGTTGATCAGATCCATGCTTTTAGGTTTCGGAGAGAAATGCAGAGAGAGGCTCCGGATAGTTCAGACAGACGCAGCACAAGACAAGAGAGCAGCAAGCAGGGGCAGATAAGGGCAGGGAGGGAGCAGAGGAAAAAGCGTCCGCCTTCGTTGAGAGCAGGAAGAGAAGAGGTATGTAGTATAATGTATGTAGTCTGAAATCTAATGACCAGCTTTAGTTGATGTGCACATTACAGTCTCTACATTGGCAGAAAAATAATTGGAAATGCCAGTACTGTCAAGTTCCTTTTCAGAAAACAAGTTTTTAATATAAAAACAAAACAAACAAAAAAAAAAAAAACATGATTCTATGAACAGTATATCAAAACAGTTTTTTACATTGGTTCTTTTTGGACAAATTACACCAGTGTCAATGATCTTGATCACAAAATATTACATTTCAATGTGCAAGAAGTAATACTTTATATTTACATGGAATTAAAATGACATTTTTTAAGAAGTCACAAACGTGTTATGAAGGGACCATTTCAGTTTGTCACAGCCATTGTGCCATCCTTGTGTTCCACGTTTTTTCTCTCCTTGAACATTAGATTAAACACCCACCAAAGAACTTGTGAATTACAAAAGGGTGGTTTGTCAAACAAAATATGGATGTTGTCATGAATCCTCAAGAAAGTGCGCTTCTGAATACACTCGGTGAAACCCCAGGAATAAATATACCATCAAGAGATTTTTAGGTACACTACTTTTAGAGAAAATGTATGCCTACTTGACTATCTCATCCAGGGTGCTAAACTTATATACTCAATAGTAGCCAAGCAGGCTGTTTCGAACACGGCCACAGATTGCAATCGCTATGCTGACAGGAAACAGGTTGACTCAATTGCATCACTTCCTTTTGACGGTTACTGTAAGGGAAATTAAAAACCGCTTGTCTGTGAACACAGTACTATTTAACTAGTCCCCGTTCTGATCCTGTGCAAGTCTTATTGTTGACAACATGCTAAACTGGCATAGACTCTGCTTGTTTAAGTATACTCCTTCAATTACAGGTTTTCACCAAATCACATCAAAATTCTATTGCACTGTTAAATTCAGGGAAAAACTGTTGGAAAGCCAGTTTTTTTAAATTTTAGTTAATGCACTTTTTTGCACATTGGCTCCAGAAACTTTCTAAAAAAATATTAAATACATTATATTTTTCTCAAAACGGACTTTTTTCCCCCCCAGTGTTGGGAATCTACCTTGCATCCACTGTTTGATACAGCAAATTTCTAGCATTTCATCATATAAATTTACTGAACAACCGGGACGGTCCTACAAGATAGCTATCATTTTTAGTGACACATTTAACTCATTGTAATCTTACTGACCTTCTCGTTGATGACTAATGCTGGACCTGTACGACATTTTCAAACCCAAAAATTGACCCTTTCAAGGCCTACATCATCGAAATACGCGCATGCGCATTTTGGCAACGGAAGTACGGCTTTGTTATTAAGATGACCGGTGTGATGGGGAGGGAGATGACGCATACATCTTTCTCTCAACTACTACTTGTATACAGAAAATATCAGACAGTTGCATTTATGGCTGTGTATGTGCTTATGATAGGTTTCTCAACCAAATACACGTTTATATCTGCCCATTACTCAGGGAACCATTTTGTGATATCCTCTACCAGAGGGGTTACTCGACTCTGTGGGCACTGCTGGGGCACAGGCCACCAACTCTCTCAATACGAAGTGTAACAGTGACAGCATCTTCATTTGCGACACCATTACATTACCAGTGGTAAATAAAACATGAATACCATCTATCCTTAACTTTTACAAATGTTTTGTCTGCAAAAACATGTAGGTGCAATCAACATTGCCAAAGTAATTAAGCTTATAAAAACGGCTTTCAGTCATTCCGCCTATAGGTTCACAATTAAATAGCCCTCACCCCCCACCCCCGTCAGCGATCGCAAACCCCGCCCATGTTTCCTAGTCATGTATTTATATACGGCAGTTTGTGGTAAAATCGGGTAGTCTCAATGCCGTTTTTCTGTAGGCTACTTTCCATCTTTCCATATTAAGCAATTCAATTTCACGACTACCCTGGAAATGGACAATGAGCTTTCGCACTCGTTGTGCCCACTGGTCATGCCTCAGTAAACGTGATCCGGCGACGCCCCCATCGGTTATACCGTAAGGATCCAGAGTGGTGGTGGGCAGACCGATTCTTATCACAGAATCGGTTCCTTCGAGTTGATACATGTAAATGTATCGAGCCTTTTCGAACCTCTCAAGTTTTGATACTTTTTCTAAAAAATGGCGTCAGTTTCTCTGTGACACTTTGTTATAGTACATGCACGTTCGACAACTAGTGCTGCATGCCCCACCAAACTTCTCTTCAATGCATTACCATTCATCATGTATAAGTTTACATTAATAAAGATAAAATATTCATTTTAATGCATTGATTCTGCATCCTACTTGCATGTAGGTAGGCTATGTAAGCTCAATACGATGTTCCAGAAATGTGACAGACCAACGATTTGTCGTTCTTTTTGAGGGGCAAGTAGCAGACGTCCTAGTTTGGTAGAACGATTCATTCGATCTCGTTCAGTGAGGCTGTCTGTTTCGAGTCAAGTCCGATTCAACTCGCTCATTCATTGACGTCCTATAGTTCGAGGCAACGGTTCATTCGATCTCGCTCATTCATTGGTTGTTCCGCTTGCTATGCTTTGAGCGCCGCTGCACCTACCGTAGCAGGCAGCAGTATGGCGTCAATTTAATGCCACAAATCAGCGTGAGCAGATATTCACTGCGCGAGTAAAACAAGCAGCCAAGCGCGCATATATTCACTACGCGAGCACAAAACCACTTTCACGCGCGCAAATTTCAACACGGCGAGTAAAACAATGAGAAGCGTAGAGTAGAATTGATTTTTGGCAGTGTGGGGGCGGGGATGGGGTGGAGACTTATGCTAATGCATTCACTGGTATGATTGGTCACTTTTAATACGAAGCCCATACACTTCCTATGCCTTCTAAAGGCAATGCTCTTGTTAGCTAAGGGCCGATATGGAGACACAAGTTGTGAGTAGCCTACCGGACACAATGCAGTGTCATTAAAAGTTTATTATTGCAGGATGTGAGTTTCCCCAGCCTCACTTGCTGCTTCCTGTCAGTGAGGAAGCTGGTAATCCACTGGCAGGTAGAGGCAGGATCAGTGAGCTGGGAGAGCTTGGAGTGGAGTAGTTCTGGGATGATCGTGTTGAACGCCGAGCTAAAGTCCACAAACAGGATAAGTCCCCGGGCAGTCCAGATGGCGGAGAATGTAGTGTAATCCCATGTTGACTGCATTGCCCACCGACCTGTTGGCCCGATAGGCAAACTGCAGGGGGTCCAGCAGGGGTTCTGTGATGGCTTTCATGTGGGCCAACACTAGCCTCTCAAAGGACTTAATGACTACAGAGGTTAGTGCAACAGGTATGTAGTCATTTAGTCCTGTGATGCTATGTTTTATGAGGGAACGTCACATAGCTCCATTGACTTATTGAAAATCCTGGTGAAGACAGGTGCTAGTGGTTCAGCACAGGCCTTCAAGCAGGCGGGTGAGGCTCGGTCCGGCCCTGCTACCTTCCTGGTTTTTTTTGTCTCTGGAAGAGTCTGCAGACGTCCTCTTCATAGATCTTCAGTGCAGGCAGGGGGGCAGGGGGGTGGGATGGGGCGCATTGTTGTATGTGCTGGGTGAGAGTTTGTACAGGAGGGGGTGGGGGCTGTGTGGGGAGGCATAGTGCCAGGTGTGAGTGCTAGGTATTACATTACATTACATTACATTCATTTAGCAGACGCTTTTATCCAAAGCGACGTACAAAAAGTGCATTTTCATGATCGTAGACAACTGCTGAACACGGGTTCAGTAAGGTACAATTACTTATTTTGTAAAGCTATTTCTAGCCGAGAACAAAGAACACTATCCTGGTCTAACATCTGCAAAGCCAAACTAGGCAGAAGAATAAGCTAGAGTATTAGGACAAATACAATTTAGGGTATTGGTATGAATTGGGGCGGGGGAGGGGTGTGATCATTGGCCTTTCAAAGCGACAGTAGAACATGTTAAGGTCCTCAGCCAGCTGCCAATTCTCCATGGTGGAGGAGGATGACTTCCTGTAGTTGGTGATGTCCTGCAGGCCTTTCCACACTGACACAGGGTCATTGGCCGAAAACCTGTTTTTCAGCTTTTCAGAGTAGCCCCTCTTGGCTGCCCTGATTCCCTTCGTCAATGTGTTTCTTGCCTGGTTATACAGGGCTCTGTCCCCCCTTCTGTATGCCTCCTCCTTGGACCGGTGAAGCTGTCTGAGTTTGGTGGTGAACCAGGGTTTGCCGTTATTGCATCTGGTATGAGTCTTTGTGGGAATGCACATGTCCTCACAGAAACTGACATAGGATGTTACAGTGTCCGCCAGCTCATCCAGATCAGTGGTTGCCTGTTCAGATACACTCCAGTCAGTGCAATCAAAGCAGGCTTGTAGTGTGTCCTGGGCCTCACCGGTCCATCTTTTCACTGTATTCACTACAGACCTGACAGATTTTAGTTTCTGCCTGTAGGTGGGGATAAGATGGACCAAACAGTGATCAGAGAGACCCGGGGCTGCACACGGGAGAGCGTGATACGCACCCATTAGTGTGGAATAACAGTGATCTAGAATGTTATTGTCTCTGGGGGCACTTGAATTGTCTGTATTTGGGCAGTTCACGGCTGAAGCTTCTGTATTACGTAGTATTACGTTACCAATTACGAACTACGGAGTCCAGCACGCTGGCTATCGAGATCAAGGATCTTGCTCTCGAGGTGCTCAACCAGGCGACAAGGGTGACAGACAAACTCCCCCTGGAAATCGCTTCGTAGAAACACAATCACACTGCAACCCTCACACAGCTTTGGCCACATTTTTACTCCTTAGCTCTCACGGGCCTTAAATCAGATACAAACAAACCAATACACAGCTGAATCTGAGATGCTATGTGGTGTGCGCCTGTAATGAGAGGCCCTGTTCAGACCTGTACTTTGTATCCAGGTTGCGTCTAGATTCAGTCGAGACGGATGCCAGTTCACACCCGGCATCAGAATGCGTCTCCACATGCGTCTCGAGTGACCACTTGTGATTAGATCTCACTTTCCCGCTCAATATGCAAATAAACACGTACATCATTTCCGTATGCAAGGGCCAAATGCGTTGTTGTTTTTAACCGGCAGGAGGCAGCAATGCACTACCTGTGCCTAATCGGCCGGAAATTAAAAGAAGTAGTAATGTTGAGGAGTTTGATTTTACGTTGGCATTGCTACCATGATCGACTGTAACCATTCCCCTCCATCTTTTTCGAAATCTCATAAATCGCCTGGTTGCGATAAGAATCATCCAGTTTCCGTTGTACTGACTCTTCGGCCCAAATGGAAATCAGACAGCGTGTTTCGTGTGCACTCCATCCACGAGAATCCATTTTGCCTGTTGTTGTGGCTTCTTCTTGTTGTTTCACGCTTTAATATAACGCTCTTCGTGCGCAAGTGAGTACGTACTTCCGCTTACGCAGAGGACGTCAGTTGACTAGGCTGTCCTTCAGTGTGGCCCAGGACGCACTCGTGTACACACTGCTAAAAGAATGTGGCCATATGCGACCCAGACCACCTCCGAATGTGGTCTGAGTGATCGGATCTCAATGTGTCCTCAATGAGTCTTGGGTGCATTCACACCTGTAGTTTGAGCTGTCCACTTGTGATCAGATCACCCAAGACGCATATTAATGCCAGGTCTGAACAGGGCCAGAGATTCCATTTTGTCAGAATTGGAGAAAACCTTGTGATATCCAGTCCTGAAAGATATGTTAATAAACTGGCCAAATCAAATAATTTGCCTTAAAATACAGAGAGGTTTCCATTTGCATAGCAATGACAGAAAATGTATATGAGAACAAAACTGGACCAAAAATTGATCACTGGGGCACACTGCACTTCAGCAAGCACATGACAGAACTAACTCCCCAACGGTGATCCCGATTTCCAGTTGGACAGATAAAAGGCAGCCCAGTTCCGGATATACCCACCCACTGCCTGAGCCAATCTAGAAGGACAAAATTAACAAGCACATCCAGTATAAGGTAGATACAGGTGCGGGGCAGAATCCAAACCAATAGAAACTCACTGTAGCCATTTAATTATCAAAACAGATGTCTCGACCAAACTGGGTCTTCCCCAAGTCCATCATGAATAGGGAATTTAACCCTGAAATGCATTGAAGTTTTTTTTTTTTTTCAATTATAGTCTTCTTCGACAGAGAACATATGTTCATCAGAACCATCTTGAACAGGGAATTTACAAGGTCCTTCGCAGAGGCCAAATTGACAGTGCAATGTTAATAAAGAAAAAATAAAGAGAAAAACAAAGATGCTCAACTGATATCGCTGTAATGCGTGAGGTCTAATAATCGGCTTTAATTGACAGGCGCATTACAGCTTCTACAATGGCAGTAAAATAATTGGAAATGCCCGTAAGTTTATTTTCAGAAAACAAGTTTGCAATACACAAAACCATGTTTCTTTTGACAGTATATCCAAAGATTTCACATTGGTTCTTTCAAACAGATTATGTTGCAGTCAATTTCATAATCGCAAAATACCACCCTTCAATCTACAAGGAATTACACTTTACATATACAAAATGCACAACAAACACTCCAAAATTGTTAGGGTACCAAATTCTTCCTCACTCCTTGAATTCAAATTAAAAACCCACAATTTGATGTACATCAGGAATGTTTCCTATGCAAACTACATCATGTAATGGATGCTTTCCTCAAACACTTCCCACCATGAATACATTTGTCAGGCTATTTACTTGTTAGAGTTGTCCTTTGCCATGAAAAGGAGAACTTTATTTACACATTGAGTGCATTTGAAAGACTCGTATGTATTCTCAGGTGACAATCATCTAAAACTAGCATTACGTACAGTACATGGTTGGCATGAGGCAGTGTGGAAAAGCCCTTACCACACTTCAATGTTTAGGGCTTTTCCCTTGAATTAATCTTCAGGTGTCCTTTTAAGTGACCTACTTCGGGAAAACACTTCCCACAATGAATACATTTGTAGGGCTTTTCACCTGTATGAATACTCAGGTCTCTATTTAAAGAAAATTTACTATTAAAACGCTTCTCACACTGTGTACACATGTATGGCTTTTCACCTGTATGAACTCTCAGGTGTCTATTTCAATCAAACATTTCTGAAAATCGAATCCCACACAGTACATTCGTAGGGCTTTTCAATGGTGTGAATTCTTTTGTGGGCATTTAAATTAGATAGCACAGAAAAGCACTTCCCTCACCGTGTACAATTGTACAGGTTTTCACCAGTATGAATTCTCAGGTGGCGATTTAAATTATATATTCGGGAAAAGCACTTCCCACAATGAATACATTTGCAGGGCTTCTCACCTGTATGAATTCTCAGGTGTATATTTAAGTTAGCTTTTGACATAAAACACTTCTCACATTGGGTACATTTGTAAGGCTTCTCACCTGTATGAACTGTCAAGTGGCAATTTAATTGATACTTTGTGGACAAGCACTTCCCACAATGTGCACACTGGTAAGGCTTCTCACCTGTATGAATTAACTGGTGTACACTTAAATAAGATTTGGTAGTAAAACATTTCTCACACTGTGTACACTTGTATGGTTTTTCACCTGTATGAATTATCTGGTGGTTCTTTAAATGAGATCTTGTGGAAAAGCACTTCCCACAATGTGTACACTTGTATGGTCGTTCACCTGAATGAATTCTCTTATGGTTACTTAAAACACGCATTTGGGAAAAGCCCTTCCCGCACTGTGTACACTTGTAAGGCCTCTCACCTGTATGAATTCTCAGGTGTTGATTTAAATGAGATATTTGGGAAAAGCACTTCCCGCAAGGAATACATTCGTAGGGCTTTTCAATGGTATGAATTCTTTCATGGGCATTTAAATCAGATAGCACAAAAAAGCACTTCCCACACTGTGTACAACTGTACAGGTTTTCACCAGTATGAAATCTTTGGTGTGTATTTAATTTAGCTTTTGATATAAAACATTTCTCACACTGCGTGCACTTGTATGGCTTTTTACCTGTGTGAATTCTCAGGTGGCTACGTAAATGACACATATTTGCAAAGCACTTCTCACAATGAGTACATTTGTAGAGCTTTTCACTTGTATGAATTGTCAAATGTGCATTTAAATAAGCTTTTCTATTAAAACACTTCCCACATTGTGTACATTTGTAAGGCTTCTCACCTGTATGAATTCTCTGGTGTACACTTAAATTAGATTTTGTTCTAAAACACTTCTCACATTGTGTACATTTGTATGGCTTCTCACCTGTATGAATTGTCCAGTGGCATTTTAATAGATACTTTATGGAAAAGCACTTCCCACAATGTGCACACTGGTAAGGCTTCTCACCTGTATGAATTCTCTGATGTACATTTAAATAAGATTTTGTAGTAAAACACTTCTCACATTGTGTACATTTGTATGGCTTTTGACCTGCATGAATTTCACATTCATTTCTATGCACAGCGTTTTTTTGAAAGATTTTCAAAAGGCTTTGTGTTTTACTTGATTGAATTATCATGGGTTCAATGATCACATTTGTTCTCTGACCGTTTACAGGTTTGTTGCTACTATTTGCACTTTTCTGGACAATTCTGGTCAGATTATTTTCACTGTTCATGTCACAGTGGCCATTTAAGTCTCCACAATGGGTCAGTAGGCCGTAAGGTTCCTCTTTTTTACAGTTTGGGCTTGGCTGTCCTGCACATTGGCCTGATTCAGTCTGGCCTTTGTGACCAACACCAGCCCCATTCATCACAGTATTCATGAGATCACTCACTAAAATTTCACTGGATTCAATCTTATCAAATTTAATATGAATACATTTAAAATCCTTCAAGTCACTGATATGTTCTGCCTTCAGGTAACCTCCATCATTAGTCTCCGTTTTGATTCGGTCAGGATGCAGATGGGTTACACATCCCAGCTCTGTACTGGCAAGGCTCTCGGTCTTAAGATCCCCAGTGTGGGTGGAGCCCAGATCAGTTTCTGTTTTAATCAGTGATGTGTGTGTATGTTGTACATCACTGACCCTGCTGTGTGCTGTAACACACTCTGGCTCCAGTGTGTTGAGTCCTGGTGCAGCACACTCTGTCTCTGACTCTGCCATGTGGATAGACTCCAGTCCACTGAATTCCTCTTCGTTCTGTCTGATCCTGTACTGCTGAGTGAGCTCTGGTAGTGTTGTCTCAGTGTCTCAGACAGACTCCTGCCTGCATCATACTGCTGCTCAAAGGTGTGCAGAAGTGCAGCTCCTGGAGGGAAACGGAAAGGATTTAGCTGTAATCAAACAGGTCATACTGCAGCAGGTGACACATTCTTTACACTCTGCTGTCCTGCAGATGCCTGGCTGACCACAGAGGATGCTCTTGCATTATGAGGAAGAACCAAGAACCCTTCCTCTCCCCCTGGGTGATACCAAGGCTGTATTCAAAACCTTATACTTGTGTTCTACCCAGAGCACATGGTAGGTGAGGAGGCAAAATAGTCAGGGGCGTTGGAAACTCAGATTAACTTTTCATTTTCATCCCATTCTTTCTCTATGGGGATTTTGCCCGAGAAACTTTAAACATTTGTAAAACTATTTGGAATTTCAAAAACGATTTGAACAAGCACGGTGCTCTGAACCAAGCTGAATAGTATGAAGTTGGAATGGCATGTCTAGCTTAAAATCTGTAGCTGGAGATGCAATGTAACTGAAGGAAAGAGAATAAAGACATATGGAAGAAGTAAGAAAAGAAGAAACATTGAGAGAGCAGATTTTGCATACAAGTGTACGTATAATTTATTTACGGATTTTTGTAGTGTCAATGTGTATCTTGCAAAGGTTAGAGATCAGTAGTGGTGACATCAAAGTACATGCACATTTCAAATTCAATGGACTTTAAGTACCCGGAGGTGTGTTCTAACAGGAACACAAGAACAGAGAACACAAGTTTACAGTTTGGAATACAACCCATGTCTCCGATTTTTTTTCCTTTTCTTTTTTTCCCCCCCAAAAAACAGTTTTAACTTCAACGCAAGTTCTTTTTCGTGTTCTCTTATTGCAGAGTGGACGACAGCCCTTTCTTACAAGCCACATGTGCACGTTTGCATTCGTGTGCGTTTCAGCTTTGTTTGTCAGTGAGAAAACAAACCCTCCTGCCAGAGAAAATGCAGAAAACCAGCCCAGCGCAAAACCTGGTACAGCAGCCTGAAGACTGGGCTGGCCATGGCAGAAGGGCCAGTTCCCTCAGTCCATTCATCTGTCCTGCCTTGGGCTGCAGAGTTCCCGTGAATTTAATTCTATTTAGCCGCCATCATCGATAGCAATGCAACTCAAAAATCAAAATTGGTTGTCCACCAACAAATGAACTGGGCCTGACTTAAAGGACATGACTCAAGATCACGACAGTAACATGAGAAATAACAAAGGCTGGATTGCCAGAATGTATATGAGAATTATTAAAGGTTGCTGTGCAATTTACTTCCGCAAAACAGTAGTTTCAAGGTAGAGGACGAGGTGCCTGTCAACCGTCTTTTGCTTGAAATAATTTCATTTGGCAAATTTTTATTTTGCCATGCACAAAAGAAGTGCATGACTTGCACCAGTTAAAGGCAAACGCATGCCCCTTCCATGATGGACTGAAGTGATTAAACACACCAGCTCATGTATTCACTTGTATTTGTTACAAGCAGCAACAGCCCAGATATATTTTTTTAATGTATTAATGTAAAAAAACAACAACAAAAAAAACAAAAAACATTTTTTTCAGTTTTCTGTGATTTTTAATAAATTCGCCATGACTATTCCATGACTTTAGCCAATATTTAAATATTTTATTGGAGTTAAGCTATCCCCACTTCTGCGATTCTTGGTCAAGCTACCCACAGCCAAAACTGTTGTGCGTATTGATATGTGACATTGCAATAGCAAAATGTCGTGTCTCGCGCAAACCTAAAGAATTCCCTCACTTGGAAGACAGGTTAAATTGAATCATTCAGTGAGTAAACAGTATAGTTTTATACGTAGTTTTTTTTAGGTTTTACTATACTATACCCCTTTCACACAGCCAATGCACAGCTGAGCCGCCTCTGATGCGGTAAGAGGTTCCCTTTCCCAAAGGATTTGTAATGCGGTATTCGAGCCGTCTTTACCTTTCACACACAGTAGAACTCCGCTCTCGTGAATGAATTGTTTACGTTCCGTTACCATAGTACACACTTGATATAGGCTCAAAGCTATATAAAGTTACTTGTATTTATTTTCGTTGCAATCTTCTTGTAATTCCCGGCAAAACAATCAAACAAACAAACAAACATGCTACATTTTGAAGCGCAAGTGGTCGCATTTTTATGTTATTAGTTTCAGCGTTCTCAATTGGTCCAGGTATTTCCTTTTCGATGAAGTATTTCAAAAGCCGTCGCAACGTGTTCACACACATACGTACGGTATCGAAGCCGTCTCGAAGCCGTCTTCTGTGTGAAACTAGATGCATATTTTTTTAAGAAGTCAGTGGTTTAGTAAATTTTCATTTTGTGTAAAAAAAAAAAATTAATTAATAACATAATAGTCCCTAATAGTTATGTATTAGGAAATCCTTCTCTTGGTCTTCCAGGAAAATTCCAAATTTGATTACTGTAAATGAAAACGTTTCTACAGTTTATAACTTCAGAAAGGCATGCACAGTTATATCGTTAGTGATAATCACATCTTTTACTACTTAAAAGTTTCCAGGCACTTCCTCTTCACCATGTTGCCATCGATATGCTGGCAGGAAATTACTGTACACGTTCCTTTTTCAATATGGCGGCGAGAGAAAGGCTACTTGAGATGAAGGGGCCCGCTGGTTTTTGAAAACACTATGATTTAACTAGTTCTGTTTTGTTCCTGCGCAAGTTCGGTTGTCGACGAGCTAAACTGCCATAATTTAATTTTGCCTATAATCTCTGCTTGATTTCTTTTTCTTTTGTGCACCTTCAATTACAGATTCTCCACTGTTGTTTTCACCGAATCACAACATGGCACTGTTTAGTTTAGTCATGTTGCTATTTCGTTTAAAATGAATTAATTCAATGACTCAATTGCATTACATCATATACTGCCCAAATGAACAATACTGGTGGTACAACCCATATCAGCATATTTTTTGGACTTCCACATGCTCCACGGATACCTTTGCTGAACTGGAAGGGTAGGGACATATTTTGTTTCATACATTTAGCTAACAGTAATCTTACTAACATCTCATAGATAAGTAACGCTGGACCAATACGACGTTTTAAAACTCTAAAATGAATTCTACAATCTCGTTTGTTTTGCAGCTTTTGCCAGACGTGCGCATACATTGGTGAAAAGAATAGTAACATGATCTGAAGCTTTCTGGTAAAATAATAATAATAATAATAGACTAGCAAAACTGTTAAAGCATTAAGATTTTAGTCTTACCACTACACATTGATGACTCTCCTTGTTTACCTTGATGTAATGCAATTATAGGCGGCGAATGATTCACTGAACTGCATGGAATAGGAACTACATACGAATGATCCCACGCGCGTTTTTTGTCCGCTTATTGACGGCGGACTTAAATTTTGTAAAGTGCTTATCGCCCCCTACTGTCCCGGGGTGAATAGCATCTCATAAAGAACACGTTTTCAAAGTACACAAATGCCAAGTTACTCACACATACAAGACATACACTGTCTATAACTCATTCATTCTGACTGCCAAAATCCAGGCGTGCCATTAAAAGTATTGATATAAAAATGACGCCAAGTTACGGTACTACAAACAATATAGGCTATCTTGCCTCACCGAAATTAAATAAGATGTATTCCAAAGCAATGCTATCCAATATTTCCTCAATTCTTTCAAGTCACTTGGCCCTGTGTTTTGTAATCTTACCGTTTTACAATGTCATGCAAACTTTTTCAGATCAAAGTCTCAAATATTTCGAATTGCCTCATGGAACACATTGAAATTCATGTAGAAAACTGCTGGTCAGTAACTACAGGAAGCATATTTCTCCAGAAAACATATGTTTATACTTGCTTCTGAACTGAATTTGAGTAAATGTACAAGTGTATATTTGCTACGTACAATAAATACTGCATGTAAAATACATATTGTACATACATACACAGATAACTTCTTTATCCCCATGGGGACATTTCCCTCGCAGCATGTTACATTCACATTTACGAACAGACATTTATACCAAGAAACATACAATCATTCACGCAACAGAAAGGCTGGCCAGCGAAATACATTCATACCAATACAAATTGGACATATAGACACCTAATCAATCAGTCTTGACTGTGAGAAAGCCATCCACACATATGTTTGGCCTGTCTATGTACTGCATGCTTATACACACAGGGCCAAGTGACTTGAAAGAATGCAAATAAATGCCAACCCTTGCTTTCTCTGTTCCACACAAGGTGACACCTCTTTTTAAAATGACGCTTTGGCTTTTGATTAGCTAATACTGACCCGAAACTGCATATCGCTTGATTTCAAAGCTTTTATTGCTCATTTATCTTCCAGCTCATTGCCAAGTACTCCTACATGAGCAGGAATCCATACAAATTTGACATGTAATCCCAATCGCTGGGTTCTGAATGAAGAAGAAGAGAAGAACTTAAATTCTTTATAGCATAGATTGAGTGTTGGAAACATTAGAGAAAAGATACCTACCTTCACACCAGTCAGTGGTGGAGTGAAACAGGTACCCACCCCCAACCTGGTGTCTATGACTCTTAATTGCAAAAACTGACAAAACATGATCATTTGATATTTTCATTTTTGAAAAATTGAAACTGTAGATTCTTGTATTCACTTTGATGTTTTTATTTATTTTTTATTTTTTTACAGTTTTATGGGTATTTTTTTCCCTCAGGAAATCTATTGAATTATAATGTTTTAAATTTATTGTAAAAGTTTGTCCTAGGTTGAAGGCCTTTTAATGCTTTTCTTTGGAGGCTTTGCATGACTCCTCATTCAACCTGTAGAAGCATGTAGAGGTACGCAACCAGCTTTAGCAAGTTGGCTAAATAGCTTTAGCTTGTGGGGTTGTTAATTGGATTTAATTCAGTTAAAACACCATCTTGAGTGTTTCAGTTTAGAATTATTAGTTAAACTTCGGCAGATGTGGTTATCAGCATTTTTTTTTTGACTTATTGCATTTGTTGAAATTTGCCTCAAAACCAGTAGATATTTCTAAAATGCAGGCCTCATGACAATCTTCCGCATGTTCCTGTTCAGCCTAGTGCAGCTGCTTATGCACACAGTGAAAACCTACAAACCTGAATGAACATTCGCTTCAAATGAACAGTTTGCTCCATTTTTAAGTAAATTAATTAGGTGCTTTCCATGTTTAAATGATTACTTGATTAATGATTACACCGAACTGGAATTTTAGTGTGAGTTTACTGACATCTAGTGGTGAAAATATGCAAGACCTTTTCAACACCGACAAGTCTTGCCAGCATCTACCATTGTCAGCCGTTGGGATATTGTTACCCTATCTGCCCCAAACTCATGCTCTATTGCCCCAATGTCCAATTACTTATCAGACATTTAATTCATTGCTCAATTCTCTTTTGCAGTGACAACCTGGGGAATCAGCGTGTGGGGAATTAAAGGTGTGTAATCACTCAAATGTAGGGGATGAGTTGGTGGTCAGATGTTTGTGGTGCCTGGACCTGCAGGTGAGAGAGACACCTGTGGCCAATGACCATTCCACCACTGTCTGTGTTAATGTTTGGCATTTGCCATGTAACTATACCCTCCTACAAGACAGAACAGAATGTAGGAGAGCAATGAGAGGCCACTAATTAAATAAATAAACTGCACAGATAAATAACCTTCAACTCGCCTCGCCTGGTTTTAATGTTTAAGTCTTTATGTCTGTATGATATGTCCTGCTGTAGCCTGCCCTGACTTGGCTGATGCAGTACATACCTGTGTCCAGATGGGGTCAGCAGAGGTCATGTTTCACTGTCAGCCAAAACTAAGAGCAAGTGGGGTAAAAAAAAGAGCAGATTATTGCCTGAGGTATTAAACTAAGGTAAAATAGACTGCCCCTGTATATTAATTTAATACATGGTTCAGAAGAGCGAGGTCACCCATCCAGGCCTCCAGATGATAGGTGTTTGACCCCGGAGAGGTTCTGCTCTGGAATAAAATGCAGTGTGAATATTCCCTTTTCTCTGACATCCTGCTTGAGTCACCGAGTCCTCCTGCTGTTTGTCTCGTCTGTGTGATTGGGGGGAGTGGGGAGAGGGGGAGGGTTGCCTGGGGAAAGGATTGCCTAATGTGTCTGAGGACTCCATCTTGAAAGAATTGCAGATGTCAGCAACCTTCCTCTCAAACAAGGTGGCAGAGTTGGGACACATGTGGTCCCCCCACACAGTGAGGAAGATGATGAGGGAGGAAGAAGAGCCCAGTGATCACAGTTTGATTTTAGTTGCATTTTGAGGTCAACAAGTCTTATAATCAACCACAAAATGGCCTCCAGATGCCAACAAGCTCCCTCTCCTAAACACTGATTAAATATCTTGTGTTGAAGAAGATATCTGAAACCCCCGAAGTGGATGCTGTAACTCTAACTCCTAAATAAGCATGAAATATTAACTGAAATATAATTTACACACGGAATATGTTGCCTGAGGTATACTTTCTGAGAGAAATC